>NC_081186.1:74474791-74774791 GCF_029867415.1 Vicia villosa | reverse complement strand
TATCTTTTATGCCTTAAACTATATATGGGGATAAACATTCTTTGTCTATATGCTTGTCCATGATTTTATGAAGACCAAATATTCAATCCAATATCTAGAATTTAATCATCTTATTTCTTATTTTAAAAATACTCATGCATGATACATCCATATAAATCCAAAATAATTTAGTTTATTTCTTTATTCAAATAAATCTATCAAATATTTGAGAGGATTCAGATACATAATACACGTCTCTTGTTAACACAAAAAAAAAACAATGTTATATCATTATATGTTTATAATATATAGAATGAATATAATTGTTGAATTTGAAAATTATTTTATTTGTTGTAATTATCTTTTTATAAATTAAATATATTATTTGAGAAGATTCAAATGCAAAATACACGCCTCTTATTTACACAAAAAAATAATGCAATATCATTACATGTTTAAATTATATTGAATGAATTGTTGAATTTGAGAAAATATTTTATGTTTTTGAAAAAAAAGTCTATAAAATAAATATTTTATCTATTCTTTTTATACTTTTCTGTGCCAATTCAATACAAGTACTTAAAAATTAATTTTTGCTTCTCTCTCTTTTATTAAATTTAAAAATAAAAAAAAAAACTAATACCATTCTTTAGCATACAATTTATTTTTTAACAAAATGATATTTGAAACAAAAAAACTCATGGATAAACATGATAAAATATTTTAAATAATTTTTTTATATCTTATTAAATAAATGACTATTAAGGAACTTTCATTGTCCCTCAATAAATTTTGCTATATATTAGATCTCCATTTTAAGAAATATTAAATATTACTCATATTTTTATTTATATTATATTTTATAAAAAATATAATTTATTTTTCAAATAATATAATTCTTTTATCGAATGCTAATTATTTTTGAAATAATTTTATTTTTGATGTAATTTATTACAATATTAGTATTTAATTATTCACAAAATATGATTTGTTAAAATAATATGTCAATAATATTAAATGGGATATGTGGTTTATATAGCATAATATAAATATTTATATCATAGAATTTGTAAAATCAAGCAAGAGCACTAAAAAATTAAACAATTTGACAAAAATTTAAACTATATCATTATGAGTGTTGAATTTTTTTATGATATAATCCATCTCAACGTGTTTGTCCAATATATCTATGTGGATATTAGTCATTACTAAAAGATAGTGAATATTTCGTCACAATAACAAAAATATATGGATTATGAGAAAGTATATTTGTCATATGTAAAATGACAACCAAAAATTCATTATATTCATGCCAAAATTAAGTAACATTTTAGAAATTATATATAACCTATTTTGAATTTGAAAATTAATTTTTCAAAAAAGTTCAAAAAAACGCCGCATATTAATTTAAATTCTTATCTGGCAACCACTCTTAACATCTTGTTTTATAGGTTACAATTCTATAGAGTTTCGTTCTTCGTTCTTTGAAGGTAAAAAATTTTAAGTACAAATAAATTGCTATAAAAGGTGGTTTGTTCTCTCTTTAATTTGAGTTTGAACTTGGTACATTTCTTACTCTCTCTTTTGCTTCATTCTTCAAATTATTTTCTTCATTCTTTAAATTATATTCTTTGTATCTTATGATTAACAATTTCTTAGGTCAAGTTGACGACCTTGCTCATTTGCTTATCAAACGAGTTGATCTATCTACTTCATATGGGTATGTATATTTTTATAGACTACTTTAGTGTTTTGTTTTAGTTGTTTATTTTTTTCATGTGTAATGTCGCAAATTTTAATTGTTTGATTCAATTGATGTAGTGTTATATTTTTATAATCAATCGAATTTAATGTTGCAAATTTTAATTGTCTAGTTCACTTAATATAGTTAAACTTTAATTGTTCTATTTCTTCTCAAATGTTTTTTTTTTTTGTGTGTATAATTTGTTTTCATTTCATCCATCAGATCTGATGATGAGATCTCATTTTAACTACTAATTTAATGTTATAAATAACCATTAGAATCTAAAAAAAGTATAATAAAATACAAATATATGTATGTTTTTCAAAGATAAAATTCATGCACAATAGTTATATAAATCTAATACTTTAAATATTGCACATATTATTTTTGTTAAAAGTGTACATTTTAGAGATCAAAGAGAAAGGGAGTTTTTACTTTTATTTTTGAGTAATTAAGTGTCAAATCTCAAGAATAGATCCTCTCATATATTGAATTTTTTTTATTTATTTATAAGAAAAACATTAAACCAGTGAGATTGCTTCAAAATTTGTTATATAATGCATAGAGAGATATAAATGTTTGAGACATAATAAAAATGGATACTCTAGTAAGTTTTACTATATCTTTAAGCATGGTATGGATGATTACAATTATGTGTGTTAAGTTATGCGCCTTCATTCATATATGTATCAGGGTCTGAAGAAAAAAAACCAATATGGTTTCAAGATGAAGCAAAGCAAAATGGAAAGAAGAGAAGTCAAGGAAATATAGATTTAGAAGATAGAAAGGAAGAATTAAAAAGAAATAAAGACTCGGCCAACACACCACCTCATCTGCAAATGATTTCATCAATCCAGGTTATGACTTCTCATTCTTGAACATATTTATGTATAGTAATTTTTTAATCTCAAGATTTTTTTTTTAATAATTTCTCTTAAATTTTATGTGTCTTTCTCTACCTCTACATGCTCAAATACCTTACTCTTTTTCACCATTTTTAGTAAACTTTCTCTATAATATTATTATTTTTTAATCTTATCTTTTCTAATCTTACCATACATCTAATGCAACAACATCGTCTCTTATATACTTAGTTTATTCTCATTGATTCTTAACTATCCAACATTCTATCATGTGCAACATCACAAATGTTACAGTTCTACAAAAAAAATAATATCCTTTGGCTACTCAAATGTGTTTTTGTGTCACATAAAACTCCTTAGACCTCCATTCATTTCAGCCACTCGGCATGAATTCGATGGTTTATGCCTCTTTATTTTTTCCTTGTCATTTTGTACTATCGACTAAATATATTTAAATTTTCTAACTTATGGTATGATATGATCTCCAGTTTTCACCTTTATGTTAGAAATTCTTCGCCCTTTTCTAAACTTACATTAAATATACTTTGTCTTACTTCTACTTATTAGGCGAAAATCATGTGCTTCAAGGGCTTATCTTCAACCTCTCATTTAGATCCTTATTTGACTTTTCAAGTAGGACTATATAATCTACTAAAATTATACATCTTTGTGCTAGCTCTTGGATGGGTTTTGTAAGTACAACCAAAATTGAAGTAAAAATGTAAGGGCTTATGGTTGAAACTTTGTGCAATCCTATTGTTATGGGAAAATCATGTTTCTCTTCACCCTGTGTTTGCACAAGTCCATGCCCCATCAAACATATCTTAGATAGCTCGAACATTGGCAGTCCTTACACCTTTCTTCTCTTTGGCTGTCAATAATATTTGGCTTGACACTCTATCTTACGCCTTCTTTGAGTCAATAAAAATCAAGTGCAAGTCTCGTTGATCCATCTGACAGTGCTCTATCACACGTCATAGTAAATAGAACGCATCCAAGATTGACCTCCCAAACATAAAACCAATATTTTTTATCAGTAACTAGAGTCTCTTTTCTTAGTCTTTGTTCAATCATCTTTTTTGATAACTACATGACATACCTCATATGTTTAATCCCCTTATAATTTGCACAATTTTTCATCCCCCGTGTTCTTATAGATCATAATGCAATTGATTCTTCTCTGTTAACTTGACATTTTCTTTGACACCCAAATTTCGTTAAAAAGTTGGGAGAGCCACTCAATACCTCCATCTAAAAAAATGCACACTTTATTAGACATGGTGAATGTATCAACCACTGTATCCATACTTAATCATCCTTTTCTACATTCTATTTAGGAACAAAAAAAGAGCTTAAAGGCCCAAGGAAATATAATAAAAAACGGACAAATAAGAAACTCTAACAGGTATAGGAAATGAGAACTTAGAGATATTATCATCTAGCATAATTTGTAATGCATATGTCGTAAGATTTAGAAGAATGAATATATCATATTTGTTAAAAGTAAGGTTGTATTTTGCCAGCCAAGTTGCACACTAATTCACTTCGCGCCAAGAATGGTTAAACTTGATCTGCCAATCCTTTTGAGCCATTTTCCTGATTTTACAAACTAAGGTTGGGAAGTTATGGTCCTCCATGATCTCTTGGTTGACCATATTTATAGGAAATTTAGAGTCACTCTCGACCACCAGATTTTTAAATCCCTTTTGCCAAGCTAACTCCATCTCATGCAACATCGCCCATATTCTGTAGTAAGAGCACCGTACAAACTTATTCTGTGTGAATATCCCTTCACCCAATTTCTAGAGGAATCCCTTAATAAGCCTCCTTTTTTCAATTGTGGACGTAGACTTTTTGTAAGTACCATCATTATTGAGCTTAATCCTATTGCTATTTGGGAGACACCAATGAACATGTTTCATCTATGGGTTTAGGGACCTATAATCTGTCCGCACACGATTTTTATTATTGATCTCCTTCACCACATGTATGATTGTATCTGTTGGGTTGTCTGGTCGCTAAAAAACTTCTTCAAACATTTATTTTCGCCCTTTCCACAAGTACCAACACGATATCATAAAATATACATCCATTGTCTTTTGTGAAAAGCCGCAATATTCTCTCTAAGGTTGTATGTGACCCAATCCATACGAAAAAAAGTAAAATTAATTCATTTTTTCAAAGGCACAAGTCTAATACATACATTTGTTACATAAGGTCAATCTTTAAGCACATGAACCTATGTCTCTTCATTATCCCTACATTAGCTACAATTAGTGGGGATTGTTGAGTTCCACTTGTGGCACCTCAAGTTTGTCAAAATTCTATCATGTACCATGAACTAGGTGAATGTCTAGATTCGGTTGGGGCCTTTTGACTTCCAAATGATATTCTTGTCTATATCTAGATCAACAACATTCAGATATGAAGCACGAAAAGTATATGCATTACCCATATAGAATCATGATATCTAATATTACCACATTCTAACTTATCAGAACCATCATCAGGAAGAGGAGGAAGATGAGGAATAGCCAAATATGATTAATTAGTTCCTCGCTGAGCAAACTCTGAAATAACTCAAGATTTCAATTCCCTTTTCTATTGACCATGTATTTTACCATCAAGGTGGCATCCACAATAATATTCGCTTAGAAAAAAACTAAAGAAAAGTGGTTTCTTTGTTGGAATTCAATGGTCGAGCTAAAAATTGACCTTTGTATTGTCCCCGAACTTCCAATTAATATTATTTTGAAACTTGTCCCACAACTTTGCCAGTGATTTTCATAACAAGGAATCATTTAACTAGTATATAATATTTTCCAAAAGGTTTTGATTCCTACAATACTTGTCAACAAGCTCATGCCACCATAAATTGTTAGGGTTATTCAATAAATTCCAAATAATTTTAAACATAAAAGTATAATTCATTAGTTGAGTTTGTTTGATGTCTAAGCCACCAAAATAAAACAAACATCCAAATAACAAATGAACCTTGTGAGTCGCTTGTGTGTCTCCCTGGATAAACCATCTTTGATGTTTATCCAACTTATTACAAGTAGTTATATATATTTTTGCATACTATATATGAAAGTAAGGGATATAACTTAACACTAATTGACACAAGGTAATTCTACCGGCCAAACTTAAGTATGATCCTTCTATCCGCTTACTCACCTTTGTACCTGCTCATTGATACGGCCTTACCTATTTATAAAACTTCTATCATGAGTTAAGTTTATCCCCAAGTTACTTTCTCAAGCTCAGGGTCTCTCTAAGATATGTTTAATGTGTGATCTCTTGATAAAGTTGGGTATCAGCATTGGCCGATAAATTTTTTGCGTCTTATCATAATTAATCTTTTGTCCTGAGGCTTTACAAAATTAATCCAAAAAATGTTTGATGCAATAATATTTCTATATATTTGCCTCTTTGAAAAGGAGGTGATTTCCTGAGGTACCCCAAGCCCGCATCCATTTGTTTCATATAACCTATATCAACATGATAATGAATAATATGTGGAAAATGATCCATACATATAACAAAAATATGAGGAGACATGGGCTGACCTTAATGAATACCTCCAGCTAGAGAAAATATATCAAACTTGTCTCCATTCCATAAAAAATTGACAGACGAAGAAGATATTCAATTATAAATTAAATCAATTAATTATTTGGGAAACTTAGATCCTAGAGACATTGAGTGATAAACTTCAAATTCAATCTATCGTAAGTCATTTCCAAATCATTCTTTATTAACATAAAAACCTTTTGGCTCTTCTTTCTTTTAATTTCCTGGATCTTCTCAAGGACTATAATAATATCATGAGGATTATTCCTACTTAAGATAAAGATAGACTATTGCCGAAAATGATACATTTCAATAAAGCCTTCATACGATTCACCATAAGTTTAGTGACAAGTTTATATATCATATTGCAAAGGGAAATAGGACAGAACTGTGTAAGAAATTCTAGCTAGTCAATTTAGGGTTAAACACCAAAACAATATCATTCACACCACCAATTCATGAGTAGTCAATCCAGGCCCTACTAACAAAATAGTGTAATGAAGGAGCTACAATCTCCCAACAACGGTGGTAAGAAAACATTGGGTGACCATCTTCTTCTGGGGATTTGTGGGAGCTCATATCAAACATATCTTTCTTAACTTCTTCATTATAGGCATAATGAATAGAGTGACCTGATGATTCTCCAAATAAGTTGGGAAAAAGAAAAAGGAAATGATGGGCTCCTTTAGATCTTCATGAAAAAACTCAGAAAAATGATGCATTACCATCTCTTTTAGTTTCTTAGGTTCAAACTCCCACTATCTATTATCATCTATAACTTATAAGAGCCATGATTTTATTTTTCCTTCTATGCATAATATTCTTCGACTGGTAATATTTAGTTTTTCTATCCCCACATCTAATCTACTTACCTTTGGACTTATAAAACCAAAAAAATTCTTCCTAATAAATATTTTGTGTTAATTGGTCATGAAGATCATACTCTAAAACCTCTAGGTATCTACTATAACCATAATGCGAGTTGTTCACAATTATATTAAGTTTAACTATTCTTCCTAATAAAGATGTTTCCAAAAGTGTCATTATTCCACTCCTATAAGAGTAGTCATACCATCTAACAAACTAACTGAATAACACCTAAAAAATCCATTTTCACGCATCCAAGGATTAATTGTTATGCATAACCCAAGCCACTTCAAAAAGTCACAACTTGGAGGAATTTTAGGCTCCTCAATAACATAACAATCATAGGATGATGGTCACTTTTTATTCGCGGCAAAACTCTAACAAATCCTTTTGAGAATTTGAGTTTTTAATCAACATTGTAGATGACCAGGTCAAGCTTTTTTAAAAATACGATTACTTATTCCCGTTGAGGCCCTCGTCAAGTGAACTTTTAACCCATCATTGTCATCTCCTTCATGTGAGAGTCATTAATCCACTTACCAAACTCTATACATATAGACTAATTGAGTCACACACGCCTTTTCTCATTCCAAGCTCTTTTATCTCATTTAAATCCCCTAGTTTATCCAATGATTGAGATATTTCGGATAACATCTTTATCCCCTTCCACATCTCCCTTTTCTTCATCTCTCTAGGGCTAGAATAAATCAGTTTTAGTAGGGACTTTTGAGTATTATTATCACCAACATTAATATGGAGAAAACATTTATTTTCTTGAACTAGAGTAATGTGTAAGTCGCCTTGGTTCCACATCAACCAAATGCCTCATGAGAACCCTAACACCTTGATCCCCATATTCATACAAAATTTACTTTAAGTTGTAAGCCTTGAAACCACTACATTTGGTGTCTTGAAGAGCAACCATATCCATTCTAAAGTGTCTACAA
The DNA here is from genome assembly GCF_029867415.1 of Vicia villosa. NCBI lineage: Eukaryota > Viridiplantae > Streptophyta > Magnoliopsida > Fabales > Fabaceae > Vicia > Vicia villosa. The sequence continues at coordinate 74,766,818 of NC_081186.1, read as the reverse complement.
TAATTTTTAAGGGCTCTACCAAAATTTCTTCCTTGAGCATCCCTCAAATTCCAAGATAAAATAACCATTAAACCAAAAAATTAAAAGTAAAACATAAATGTATTTTACTCATCTTAAATAATTTTGATTTGGCTTGCAATCTCTACTTCTTAGGTGTTATCTTCTTCGTCACAGGTCAGTTAACTCATCAACTAGATTGATGACACTCAAAGGAGTGAGTGTGTTTGATTCATATGAGGGGTGTAGTGGTAGAACGAATATGAAAATTAATATTTGCTAGATTTTTATTATTTAGCTCAAGGGTAAGAAAAAGTTAGAATTAGGAGGACATTCTTCAACATCATGTCTTTGTATTTTACCTTTTGAAGAGTTAGGGTCAAGGGAATTCATGGTTATTGATATGGAGGGGGTCCGATTTTTAAATTTTGGGGGGAATATATAATTTCGGCCCATTTAGTCTTAAGGGAGGGCGTTGGCCAAAATCGGTTCTTATTTAATTTGACATTCCTTCCTTTTTGGTCAAATGAGCATTTTTTTGGATATTTATGGCATGATTCAATTTCTAAAATTTAGCAATCCAATCTCCATAAAAATCGTTAGGTTGATTAGTATCATCAATGATATAGATAATGAAAGGATCACTCATATTAATGGCTTGATGGATGTGACTATTTAGTGTTATACAAGCAATGTTCCATGTGATTATTTGTATAGGTATAGTAACGTTATTCATGCGTGGATCAATATATCTGACATAAATATTTGATGTAGGGGAGTGGCAGGCACATGCATCATATGTCATTGTTGAATATTTTGGAGGTGCGTGGGTTTGACTTAACATACGTGGAAGCGCATGTCCATGCATTACAGACGCGTGATATGAAGCTATGGTTTTTGAGAGTTTTAGGAAATCATGATAGCATTCATTTGAATTTTTTTCTTCAATTGAACAATATGGTTGACATGATATTTCTTTTATTTGATGGATTTAAAATTACGATTCTGACTTAAGCGACCATAGCATCTGCAACACATGCAAATTATATGCAGTCCTTCATATTATATTTTGTAATAGTGACCATTAACCCAATTTTTTCTTGCCACTAGTAGGGTGATATCCACCTCCACACAAACTCTGAAAAATTTCTTCGTTCAATTTTCTTAGTATTGTTATCCACTTTAATTGGCGACATTCACCTAAGTCATCACAAGTAAAAATCTTTCGTCATAGTAGACCAAATTTTGGTATGGAAATCGAATCGATACAATAGTTCTATCTACATTTTTATTTGGTGAAATAAACTAATAAGTCAAATGTGAGACCATAATAATGTGATTGAATATCATCCAAAGCCCATATGAAATCTTTTTATAAGCATGAAACCTCAAATTGATTTATTGAATAATAAACATAAACACACGCTCTTTGTATTTTATTTGTTTATTGACATTGTCTTCCATATCTTAAAGTTTCTACAGGAGGGACACTACTATTGTCAGAATGGAAGTACTTCACAAACAAATGGTAAACTTTATCAAATTAATTATCTTAATTAAATTGTGTATTTTTCACCTTAATTTCCATTTCCTTAGGTCGACAGTTATTGTAGATTAACCACTAATATAGAGAACTATTATTTATTGTGTTATGCAGTGTCATATGCTATGCCTAAAAAAGACTTACTTGAATTTGTCCTTGATGTACTACAAAGGTATAAACTATATCAATTTATGATTATTTCTCTTTTCATATTAACAATATAGTGAATCATTTTAATATTATAGTGAATGGTTTATTTAAATATGTAGGAGCGGCTTAGATGAGTTATTTGCTAAACCTATTAATCCAAATGTAAGTTTTTACCATTTATTATTATTTTATTTAACTATTGAGTTTTGTTAATGTTAAATTATTTTTATGAAGGTATGTAAATCGTTGGATTTTGCAACAATAAGAGACAAAATCAACAAGGAACATTACATGAGCATGGATGCCTTTAAGGTTAATAAATAACAAATTATCATATTAGAAAAGGTCATTTCTCTTTTTATATATTGATTTCTCAAATACATTCAACTAAATCTTCCTATTTTTCAATGATGTGCAGTTTGATGTGTATCGACTGTGTTTCAATGCTATGTATTATAATGACAAAGACTCGGGACATTACCGAGTGGTATGACTAAATTAAAAGAAAATCTTGTAACCTTGAGATTTATTGTTTACTTATGATGTATACTATTATGTTGAACATAATTTATTTCAGGCTGAAGCTTTACTTAGTCTTGCAAAGAGAGTTTTTGAAGATATAAGTGTTCCGAGCCTTCAACGATTTCATTCGGAATCTTTAACTAAAAAGACACCAGGTGAAATACCTCAAGTTAAAAAAATGAAAAGCATAGGGCATGCAAGGTTTCGTCACACTCTTCCTGGTAAGTCACATTATTCTAGAAATTTATGATTAACAACATCAAAATTCATGCAACATGAAATCTAGGGTTAAAAATGTCAAATTTCTAGATCAATTTTGATTGTTTCCTCTTTAAATTTTATTGGATGATTGAAATGATTTTAAGTAAATAAATATTTTTTTCATATTTTCTTGACACAGAAAACAAAATTGGCACTCCTTCCACAGAACTTGAAAGAGAAAAGAGATCACTCCTCCCAAATATTCCAGAAACAGAGATCACTCCTCAAGTTGTTGAACCATCTCTAGTACAAACAGCCAAAACACTTGATAATGAACAATTTTTTACGCTTTGTCTCGGAAATTCATCATCATATGTCTCTAACAATGTTTCCAAAACTAAACTGAATCCACAGGCATCAGGAATAAATATTCCTAAACAAGTAAACTCGATTACTGGTCTTACTTCTCTTTTAAGCTGCCAAGACAGAAGAGAGTGCAACAAGAATGGTAATATTTTAAATCCTAACATATTTGTACCATATTAAGCTTGGAGTGACAGCCACTCCAAGCATAATATGTTTTTTCAAATGTCAATTTGTATATATGTAATGGCTATCTAACCCCAAAAAATTGCGATTTTCAATTAGGTGGCGGTAGAAAGCACAACTCCTCGATTACAATACCACTATCTCTTGACAAAAATATGGATTCAAGTTCAAAAGATATTGGTGCTGGTGCAAGTTCAAGCCAAATGGGAGTTTGGCCTTCTAAAGCTTCAAACTTTGCAAGAACATCTAATAGTGCAAACAACTTTTTCTGCTCACAGCCAAATCAGTATGGGTATTTTCAAGGGTTGGTGAGTCCATCAACAATTTATTTCAATCAAACTAATGAGAATAATTTATTCCAAGCCAAGCAATACTTTAGTAATTTTCCTATAAATAGTTATAGTGAGTTGCGTATAATTCTTGGTCAGGCACATCCTATGGGCCCATTTCCTATGTTACAACATTCCATATCATCATCTGGTCCTATTCCATCTAGCAACAATATAATGAGAGGAAATATAAACCCATCAAAAGGGGAAGGAAAAAAGAAAGATGGAGAGGGTACAAGTACAAATGATGGTGAAATTGCAGAGCTGGACTTGGATCTTAAGCTCTAGGTGGGTTTGATGGTGACTCTTGCATTGGTTTTACTAAATAATGAAAAAACTCAATACTGTTGGATTTGGTTACTTGAACTTATTTGCTTGTTTGTGTGTAGGCTAAATTTGAGTTTGTTTTGTTGGATCATAGCCAAATTTGAGTTTGTTTTGTTGGATCATAGCCTTTGTTGGATTATAAATTAATCTCATGTTTTATTATTTAATCATAGCATTTGTCTTTCTGGCTTTGTTATTGAAATAGTTTAAGATTTTAAACTTGTGCGGGTTTAATATATTTTTAGTTCTTATAAAACAAGATTCTGAAAATTGAAAAGAATGGTAGAAAGTAGTTTGAAAATTAGTAAATTTTGGAATGTTAAATAAATATTTAATAATAATAATATATGACATAATGTAAGAAAACATTAGACACTATCCTTTTAAATATGAGTATAATTTTAACGCACTTTAGTGTAAAATATTTTACATTGCAAACATACTTATACCAATTATTCATGGACTTTAAAATTATTTAGTTATGCGATGCCAAACATTTTTAAGGACCTAACAAATGTAATTCATTTATAGTGACAAATAGTTTAAGTGTCGTCTATCATTGGTGTTCATCTTAATGGAATTGGTGTAAGTTGGTTTAATGTCTCTGATAACAAGATTTAGGTGGGTAGAAAATGTGTCTCTTATTTTACCACATTTGTTTCCACCTACAATGAGAAATAGGGTGATGCTTATAATGAAAAGCATGACATGTGTCTTCGATTTTGTTATCGGTTCACGTTTTTTATAATAAAATTTATATCCATCACAACAACCCTACTTCATATGGCCAATCTCATTCATCAAGGGAAAAATTGATATTAGATCGATACATTCTACGATGTCCTTTTCTATATTATGGATGATATATTCACAAATTCTAAACATGAATTTAAAAAAAAATGGTTGTGGATGTATATGGCTTCTCTGACTTTGTTTACATGTTGCATTTAGGAATTTCTCCATATATTCCATTGTCTTAGACATTCCTGAACTTATATTTAGGCATCATCTTACTCACATGTCTTAGTTGGTGGAGGCTAGTGGCAATGGAGACTTTAATTTGAGCTCCAAATTGGTTTTAATACCTTATTTCCAAGAAAACTTAAGTTTCAATTAATTTTGAAGCAATAGTATGTTCCATCTTTGTTAAATATTCCATTAATTTTCTAAACCTGGTTGCCACAATATATGGTGTCACTTTTGTTGAACATGTGACTCCATACAAAAGAAGGGGTGAGTTGTGAAGATTTAGAAAATGATAGTTTAAATCAAAATCGACTTTTGAAACAGAGTTTGAAAACATTTTAATAAAAGTGTTTGAATATGCATAAGAAATTAAACTGAAAATAAAAGAGTTAAAGAAAGAGAGATCACACCAGATATTTATAGAGGTATGGTCTTAACGAAGTGACCTACTCCTCTTCCCAAGAACTGATCTAGAGAGTATCTAATAATACTTGAGAGTTTTTAAAAAGTTAAGCCTGTGAACCTCTTTGTTCACTAAAGTTTCATGCTAACTTCCAACCAAACTGAAAAATGGAGCTTTGAACGGTTAGTCTCAAAACCAAACTAATATTTTGCACTGGCTAGTTTCGAACCGAGATGGAGTTTTGAGTTGGCTATCCTCTAAAACGAACATAGGTTTTACACGAATTGACCATGAATTGAACCGAGATTTTTATCGCGTTGATCTCAAACCTACCGAACTTTTACACAATTTGATCTCGAAAACTGAGTGAGATATTATACCAGGCTGATCTCGAACTGGTAGAGCTTTTAACCAGACTGAGCTTAAGAACCCTTGTGAATATTTTTCCTTGATTATTCTTCACGAAACCAAAAAGAGAGCTTTTCTTCAATAGTGGAGCTCACATACCAAACATAGACTTAAGCTAATCTTAAAAGAGATTTTATAGTGGTTTAGCTAAAAAAACACGATTACTTCGTAAGGAAATTATTTACGCAAGAGAAAAAAACTCTTGGTAAATTTACAATAAATCTCTCACCTAGAACAAATTCCTCACAAAACTCAAGATCACTCACAAAGCACTATGGCTTAAAAATGTAAAGAAATGGAAATGATATTAGAGGGATATTGAGAGAAGAAAACTAAGGTGTTTCACATTTTCTAGATGTTTTGAAATAGTATAGAGACTCTCTATTTATAAGCCAATAAATCATGTATTTTAGGAAAAAAATATGGGCCAAATGAATGACCTAATCGATTTGCTAATACATTAGGTACTTGTAATAATTGATTATAGTTGTCCAAATCGAAAGGTTTTGATAGAGATTCGTTACTATTCATTAAGACATTGTCATAATTGATTATTGACTAAACTTTCCCTTATCTAATTGATTAGACAGTTATAAAAAGTATTCTAATCAATTTGACAATTTCCTTGTCAACTAGATATGCTCTAAAAACATGTTTAGTGATTTTGATTGAAAAAGAGAGCCGTCAAAAATAGTTTTTAGTGTTTGTATTTTGCAATAAGCTTGGCCAAGAATCTAGTTTCACATGGAAAAAGCAAGCATATTGAGACAATATTTCATTTTATATAGGAGCAAGTGATGAAAGGCATGATAGAAGTTATACATTGTTCTACAATAGAGCAATTGGAAGATAACTTTACAAAAGTCTTGAAGATAGAGAGTTTTGAATATTTAAGGAGTCAATTAGGACTTATAAACATTTAAAATTATGGGGGATCAATGTAATAATTCTAAATAAGAGTTATAACTAACTAGGACTTTGTTAGGTAGTTAGATAAGTTGGTTAGATGTGTAACTCAATTTTTCTGCATGCGATCATTGTTGGAGCACAAGGTTGAAGATGAAGATTAGGATGGAAGAATAGAGAGAAGACAATTATAATAAACTTTGACTAAAAACTCAATTGTTGTATTCATTATGAAAAACTAGTAAGAAAGTTGTTTAAATACACAAACTTCAAATGCTAAGTAAGCTTGGCCAAGAATCTAGTTTCACATGGAAGAAGCAAGCATATTGAGACAATATTTCATTTTATATAGGAGCAAGTGATGAAAGGCATGATAAAAATCATACATTGTTCTACAATGGAGCAATTGGAAGATAACTTTACAAAAGTCTTGAAGGTTGAGAATTTTGAATATTTAAGGAGTCAATTAGGACTTGTAAACATTTAAAATAATGGGGGATTAATGTAATAATTCTAAATAAGAGTTATAACTAACTAGGAGTTTGTTAGGTAGCTAGATAAGTTGGTTAGATGTGTAACTCATTTTTTCCTGCATGTGATCACTGTTGGAGCACAAGATTGAAGATGAAGATTAGGATGGAAGAATAGAGAGAAGACGGTTATAACAAACTTTAACTAAAAACTCAGTTTTTGTATTTATTATGAAAAACTAGTTACAAAGTTATTTAAATACACAAACTTCAAATACCACGTAAGCAAAACTAACTATGCTAATAAAAATCAGAAGTTGAGCTAAGGTTTTGAACATGCAACCTCTCAGCGTAGCTGAGCAAGATTCTGAAGCATGTAGAAACAACAACTTCTGGAACAACAACTTCTGAACATGAATTACTTCTAACACCATCCCTTAAATCATATTCATCTAACTACAATCTACAACACCAATTCCATCCCTCAAATGGATAAAGTGTTCAGTCTTAATAGCTTTAGTCAGCATATATGTAAGTTGCTTCTGAGTGCTATAATGCACAACTTCGAGCACTCTATTCTAAACCTAATTCTGCAAAAAATGATACTTCGTTTCAATGTGATTGCTCTTTCCATGCAGCAATGGATTCTTGGAAAGGGTTAAAGTTGATTCGTTGTCAATAATCAACCTCACAGGCTTGCTAGCCTTAATATTTAGATCCTATAATAAGTTCATAAGACAAACAACTTAACACACAGACAAATCACTTATAATGTACTCAGCTTCACAAGTTGACAAGGTAACCACATGTTTCTTGGAGTACCATGAAATGAGACTTCCCAGATACTTGAAAAATATACAGAAGTACTTCTTCTGTCAACTATGTCTCCATACCAATCAAAGTCTGAATAGCATATCATATCTGAGTCAGATTTAACACCAGAAGGGAACAACACTCCATACCTCATAGTCCCTTTAATATACCTCAGTATCCTAACAGCAGCTTGGCATTATGACCACTTTGGCTTATTTATAAACCTACTCATTATTCCAACTGTATAGCAAATATCAAGTTTGGTGTTACAAAGATATCTAAATGACCAACCAACTGTTTAAAAATTATAGGATCTACATCATCACCATCAACATCATAATCCAGCTTGTTCGTCTCAACATGTGTGATTACAGTCTTGCAATTCGTGAACTCAAATCTCTTCAGAAGTTCAAGCTAATGCAAAATTATACCCTTCTCAGAGTACATAATCTCTATCCCTAGAAAATATACCATGTCCTAGATCAGTCATCTCAAAATCATTCATCAACACCTTCTTGAACTTAACTAACTCATCTGAACAGCTCCCTGTTAGCAATATGTCATCAAAACAGAGACACATTAGAATCATATTGCTTTCAGAGTTATGCTGAACGTAAACCCCATATTTCATCTCACATTTTTGAATCCTTGAAGCTTGAAAAATGAACCAATTTTCATATTCCAAGCTCTAGGATATTTTTTTAATCCATACAAGGCTTTATACAACTTATACACCATCTCTTCCTGATTCTTTTTCATAAATCCATGAGGTTATGGCACAAAAATTTCCTCTTTCAAAAGACCATTCATAAAAGCATATTTCACATCTAAACACATCAGAGACCAATTCCTATTTGTATCTATAACAATCACTAATCTAATTGTTTCATATCTAGCTACAGTAGCAAACACTTCAAAGTAGTCTATACCAGATTTCTGTAGAAATCCATTAGCTACAAACCATGCTTTGTGTTTGCTAATTCATCCATATAGCTTTAGATTTATCTTGAAAACATATCTGACAATGATGGATTTCTTCTCCATTGGAATCTCAGACAACTCCTAAGTCTTGTTTCTTTCTATAGCCTCAAGTTCTTCTTTCATGGCCCTCAACCACACTTTCTTCTTGAGAGCTTATTCAGTACTAACTGGTTCAGAGTATACTAACATGGAAAACTGAATGACTTCTCCTTCAGAGTCTATCTCAATATCTTGCAACATGTCAAACTTTGTGAATCTTCTTGGTATTTGTCTAACTCTTTGGGGTCTCTCAACTTGTTTATAATCTTCTTTAGATGCTGGAAAAATATTATATGTTAGACTATCTTCAGAAGTTGGTCCTCCTTCATAAGTTTCATTTTCAGAAGCTTGACCATCGTCAGAGGTTGGATTACCACCAGAGTATGGATCATCATTAGAATCAGATTCACCTTAAGATTCAGAATCGCCTTCAAACTCGACTTCAGCTTCAGAGTCATATTTCGACTCTGGCTCATCTTCAGAGGCAGAATCCCATTCAGAGGCAGGTTCTCCTTCGAAATTTATCTCAGGTGTCAACATTGCACCAGAGTTAGATTGAGACTTGCTCCAATTCTATACTTCTGCTTCCTTCATAATGACATCTCTGCTAATTTCATATATTTTAGTGACTTGGCAATAAAGCATATAAGCACTTTGTAATGTGGTACCCAATCAACAACGTTACTTTGTTCTTATCATCCACCTTCTTCCTAGTTGCACTTGGAACATGTTTGTAACAAACAAAACCAAATACTCTAAAATGATTTACACTTTTCTTATCTCCAGTTCACTTCTCAAAAGGAATAGTTTCATTCAGATTCTTTGTTGGACACCTGTTGAGCACATATGTTGCAGTGGCAACAACTTCACCCTACAAGGTGCGAGGGAGCTTCTTATCTTTCAGCATGTTCCTTGTCGTATCAAGCAAAGTTCTATTTCTTCTTTCAGCAGGAACATTTTATTGAGGATTGTATGGAGCAGTCACCCCATGCTCAATTTCATTCTCCTCACCAAACCTCTTGAACTCTATAGAGTTGTACTCACCTCTACCATCAGTTTTGATAATTTTTTACTTCTGACCACTCTATTTTTCAACCTTCACCTTGAACTTCTAAAACTCAATAAACACCTCATTCTCAAACTTGATGAGCTCTACCTATGTCATCTTTGTAAACTCGTCCACAAAATACACAAAATACTTGTTTCCTCCAAGTGAATGTACTTTAAATGGCCCACATACATCATAATGCACTACTCCTAAAGCATGCTTTTATCTTAGATCCACTTCTGATGCAAATGGCAATCTAGGTTGCTTACCTTTCATGTATATCTCACATGGCTTCCCAGGCTTAACAATCTCAAGAATGCCATGTAACAGTTGTCATACCCCACTTATGTCTGACATGTTTCTAAGTTCATCTGATACATGTTCATTTGCCAAAGTTTTTATTTTTTTTATAGTCATGTGCATTTTTATCATCAAATAAAACCATCATAATCATATACACATGCATTATAATTCATTTCATTCAAAAATCAAAAGTAAACCAAAAGTCAATATTTCATGTGTTGTGAAATTTGACCAAAAATTCGTTGATCATTGTTGAAAAATCATTTATCACCACACTATTTCATTAGGAATATTCATTAATCATGTCATACATCATAATAAAAAGTCTAAGAAAAGTCAACATTTTACATGTTAAAAGAAATTGACTAAAATTGCATTATTTCACTATGCATTTTGAAAAATATCTATTTAAATTTTATTAATCATTTTCATGCATCATAAAACAAAAATCAAGTTTCTAGAAGACACAAAATATCTTTCATTTATTACATCATTATTTCATGAATTTATTGCATCATTATTCATGGATTTATTGCATCATTATTCATGGATTTATTGCACCATTATTCATTATTTAATTAAATAAGCCTTTAGAATGTACTCACACATTTCTCACCTCCTTTTTCTTAATTCCTAAACTATCCTTTTTAGAGTTTATAAATAAACTCATTCTCATTCACAAATCTCACCAAGAATCATTCACAAAAGTAGAGCAAAAACTTTGCACAAGTTTCTCTCCAATTTTCAAGTCATTTTTTTTTTATTTTTGAATTTTATCTAGGTAGGCTTTTAATGCTTGTTATTTATTTAATTATTTTTCATTTTCATTCTTGTTTCACTAAATTAGTATCTTAATCATCACAATGTTACATGGAAACTCCATTGATTCAAAATCTAGAGTTTAAAGTGTTCTTGAACTTTCATGAGTAAAAGTGATGAAATGAGATTTAATTTTTTTTCTTCATTTTTGTTAGTTTCTCATCTTTTAATTATGAGCATTCCATGTTGTTTGTGAGATCAAGTGGATGAATTTTCATGATTCATTTGCTTAATTTCATGAAAAATTGAGCAAATTATGGCCAAAATAAAGGATGAATGTTGTTGTTTTTCTTAAAGAGACAAACTCGGATTTAATCCTAGTCATCCATTTCATTGTTTTCATTTTTTATTTTTTTTCCAGCTTTTTTTGTTTAGTGGCTGCAGACCCAACGCCCATTTAGGCTTATGCCACTATTTTCTTATATTTTTTGTATCATTTTTGACCCAACACTCCCTTTTATTTTATTTCCTTTTTTATTTTTTTAAATGCTCGCATTTTATTTTTTCCATGCACTTGTTAATTTCAATTGCTCTCATATTAAAAAAATCCCACAAATATTTTCAAAAACAAACCAAAACGCTTTCACAAAGAAAAGTATTCGTCAATTTGAGGTTTTTTCATTCAAATTTTTTCAAATCATTTTCAGTTGTTACGAATAAACCTTGGTCAATACCAAATCGATTTTCCATGCAAATGTAATAAACCATTGGTCAACACCAAGTCCTTTTCAAAACCTTTTTCCTTACTCGAGCCAATTTTCAAACCAACACGAGTAAAACTTGATCATTATCAAGCCTATTTTAAAACCTTAAATCAAACCAAACTATTTTCAAAAAAGGCAAAACACTTGATCTATATCAAGTTCCTTTTTTAAAACCTAAAATAACCTAGCGTAGTTCCCAGAAATACATATGTCTTGAGTACCTCATTGCACCAGAGAAAACGTAGGAGCGAGATCCAACGCCTTGTCAAACATCCTTTTTCCTTTTTCCTCAATATTCATCCGCGTTGACCTAAACAACCTATAACCTTTCATTTTAGCACTCTATCTCGAACACTCGTCCGTGTTGGTCTTGACACTCGTCTGTGTCGCCCAAACCTAAAATGTTTAGGTTTTCTAAGGACTGCGTTAGCTATGAATTTCCTATTGCACGAGGGAATATGCAGACACAAGGTTCTGAAATCTTGTCGAGCCCATTAATAAAAATAGAAAAATAATAACAATTTTTTTCTTTCTTTCTATTTTTCTCGCATAATAATTAGAAGATAGCAAGTAAACATCACACTAACATCTGATCACGAGTCTAATTAAATGGGTCCCGTTGAGTACAACGGATGTGAGGGGTGCTACTACCTTCACATTGCATAACCGACTCCCAAATCCTAATTTGGTTGCGATGACACCTTTCTTTTCTTCGTGGATTTTATCTATATTTTCCCTTTCCTTTTGGAATAAATAAAGTTCGGTGGCGACTCTGTTGCGAGTGTGCGATGCACTCAGGTATTTTTCGTGTTGCAACACCAGCTTATTAGAACTTAGATCCAATCTCTTGTGCTATAACTCATTATTAACTTCTATGCTAAGGTATTTAGTTTCAGCTGTCTCCACATTCACCTTGAATGTTCTGCTGCTTCCCTGCTTATATTGCATAATCAACTTTTAAAAAGAATCATACAACTTCAAGATATTTTCTTCATGGTAACTGAGACACCTTTCTCAATGAGGTGACCTACACTTAAGATATTACTTTTCATGTCAAAAACATACCAAACATCCCTGATCAAAACACTTTTTACCATTCTCCACTTAGGCTTTAGATTCCCATATCTTCAGTATTAAGGTACTTATCATCAACACATCTAATCTTTGTCCTCTTTCTAGAGTTAAAATCAATCAGGCATTGTTTGTTTTTAAGTAAGTGACTTAAGCAGCCAATGTCCATATACCACCAGTCTACCAAATATCTATCATTAGATTCAAAAGCCATCAATAAAACATGTTCATCATCAAAATCTCTTCTGGCTATGTTTACTTCTTCTGACTCCCTTTCTTTGTTTGACCGACATTCCTTAGCAAAATAATCAAACTTATTACAATTATAACATTTAACCTTTCTCTTGTCACACTTATCATTTACCTTATGATGTTTCTTCTCATCAGAATTGGAGGCTTATGACTTCTAAATACCATCACCATGTCTTTTCTTGGCTCCTGACCAAGACTGCTTTTGACTCTTCTTATCATAATACACCTTCAGAGCCTCCTCAACCCCTCTTTTAGAGATTCTCTCAGTCAAACGCAACTCTTGTTCCTTTAGACTGCTCTACAACTCTTCAATTCTCATTGTGTTCAGGTTCTTAGAATGTTCAATTGCTACAACAATGTAATTAAACTAAGGAGTAAGGAAACTCAATACCTTCTCAATGATTACTTGTTCAGAAAGAGTTTCTGCACAAGATTTTATCTCATTTGTGATCCGAATCCCTCTAGAGATATAATAAAGTACCTTCTCATACTGCTTACGTAAAGACTGAAGCTTCACCTTCTTCAATGATACATCACCGCTGTAGCACGGTGCCAATATGTTCCACGTAACCTTCGCCGTCGTTGAATCATCAATTTTCTTAAACACATTCGCATCCACACAATGATGGATGTAGAACAATGCCTTTTGATATTTTTTCCTTGTATCTCTCTACACATTGCTTGTTCATCCGTCGCATGTGCTGCAACCGAAACGTAACCGTCGGTGACAAGATCAAGAGCGTCTTGAGCACCAAACAACACACGCATTTGAATCATTCACCGATCCTAATTCTTTCAATCAAACACTAGAAGCTTTGTATTCAAGGTATTTCAGTCGTCCATCTTTGTTTTTGTGCACTGAAACTCATTCAGATCTCACCAAACACTCGTGTTTCCTGATCCCACAAAATAAAAAAAATGTAATTTTTTACGATTTTGATCAGTAATTTAACACGAATTCACGAAACAGAATGAATCAATATCGCCTCACGTACACTCGTGTTTCTCTGTGAATCAAATCGGACCTCTAGATACCAATTATTGGAGCACAAGGTTGAAGATGGAGATGAAGATGGTAGAAGAGAGAGAAAACAATTATAATAAACTTTGATTGAAAAACTCAATTGATGCATTCATTATGAAAAAACTAGTTACAAAGTTGTTTAAATACACAAACTTCAAGTGCCACATAAGAAAATTAACTATGCTCATAAAACTCAGAAGTTGAGCTAATGTTCTGAACATGCAAGTTCTCAGTTGCGCTAAGCAAGGTTTTGAAGCATGTAGAAACAACAATTTCCGAAATAACAACTTCTGAACATGAATTACTTCTATCTATTACTGAAAACTCAGTATGTGGTTACTGGCAGTTTAATATGTGGTTATTTATATTTCAATATATGATTATTGATAGTTCAAATCTGATTAATGCTAGTTATGCATGTGATTATTGCTAACTCTATATCTGATTCCTAAGTAGAAGGTAGTTAATAATATGATCCTATTTAAACTTTGAAAGCCATATTTATAAATAAAATAATTCTATTTCAATAATATTTCTCACTCTTTTTGATTTTTCTATTTCCATTTCTACTAACAACTTTTCAATCGCCATTATTTTTATTGTATTTCTCGCAAGTATTGAAAGTAAAGAATTTATGTTATTGTAGCAAAATATTTATTTATAGTTTTAAATTTTTATTGATTATAGCAAAATTAATTATAGTTTACTAATAGTTCAATATAATGAATGTAAGTTAATACACTTCCAGTCACTGTTATAACCAAAAATCAATTATTACTAAATTATTTAATGCTATAACTCTTAAATCCTATATATTTTTATATTTTATTTTTCAACACTTCATTAAATTTAATAAAGAAATACATTATAATAAATTTTATCAATATTTTATACAATATCTAAAAAGTTAATTATACTTAATTGAATTTTTTAATAATCCAGAAAACTATTTTCTTCTTAATTATAAATAACTACTAGTGAGATTAATTAATTTATTTTCCACTAAATTGAGTTGTTAGTACTTAGTAATGAGATTACTAAAATGGATGTTTATATGGATAATAATTTTTCTAGTAGAAAAAACATTGAGTAGTCATAGTAGAGTGTAATAGAAAATAGTAGTAGTACAGTACTAGAGTTGAGTGGCAGAAAAGAAGAGATAGAGAGAGAGAATGAATAATGACTTAAAGTGGAAACAAGAAACCCCACCTTTCATCCCACTATCTACATTTTTTATCTCTTTTCTCTACACTACATAAACAGTACTAGTATGATATAGGTTGGATTGTGTGTGAGTGTGGTAATGGTCTCTTTCAGTTTCAGGAGTTGATTGATTTGTTATAAGGAATTGTAGCAACAAGTAAGAGAAATAACTCTAGTTTTGTTTTCTCTTTTTTCTTGTATATAACTTTGCAAAAGTCATAAATTCCCTTGCTGTGAAAAAGATAAAGTTAATCTTTGCTTACCTTTGTTTTCATTTCTTTTGGAAAATACTGCTTTTTCCAGATTTGTGTGGTTATTAAGATCTTCAATCGCTTTCCTTTAATCTCTCTGACTCTAATCAACACAGTCACTCTCTCTCCTTCTCTCTCTCTCTCTCTCCCTCTCATATATTTTTTCCTTTTTAAACTTCTTCATTTTTCATCTAACCTTTCATCTCTTCTCCTTTCCTTTCCCTTCCTTTCCCCTTTTATCATCCCTTAATTTTTACTTGCTTTGTTTTTAATTTCATTAGATTTAACATGTTTTCTCTCATAACTCATATTTTCTTTACCCTTTTTTATCTATATCCTATCATGTTGTTTCTCACTTTTTTTCCAGCTTATTTTTAGCTGAAGCTTTGGATTCATGACATTATGAGAATGTTTAATCTCAAACTAAGTAAGTTCAACTTGTTGTTGATTTGATTTGATTTGTATGCTAGTTATTTGGATTATAACACATAAGTTGACTTTTTTTAATAATAAAATTAATTTAAATTATGATTATTATTTGGTTTAATCATGTTCACAATTTAAACTGGGAAGTAGATGTGTATACTGTTCTTGAATAGTGCATGTTAATCAATTTAGGGGTAATAAGTTCTCCTTTGGTGAAGGGAGATGTAGGTGAGAAAATCTCAATTTTTTTGTACTATTGGAAGTTTTTAAGATTTAGGGTTAGGGTTCTTTGAATGTTTTTTTTCTTTTCTTCTGAAAACCATTTACATTATTTTTTGAACAATTTTTTTGCAATTATATGTGAATATTGTTTCTTTAGATCTATTGAAATATTATATTTTTGGTGCATGGTTTGGTGTTTGGTGTTTGGATTAATATTAATATTATTATTATTATTAATAGGAATTATGGATAGATGAAGAGAGCTTCCTTCAGTCCACTCATGGAAGGGTAAGGGGTTAGAATTACCTGCTGACTCATTGATTCAAACACAATAGATAAGGAATGATAGAATGCTATTGTGAATGTGTGAATGATGCAGGAGGTAAATTTCTTCCTTTTCTTCTCTTTGCTTGGACTGAAGGGAGCTCCCTTTTTCTCTCTTTAATAATATTCTCTCTTACCTTGCTTATAATTGTAACTATCTATTGTTGTATTGGAGTCTCATATTTTGTTAATCTTTTGAGCTGTTGAATGTATAAATGGTGTTGGACTGTATGGATGTATGGAAGTATCACATATTGTCAAGATTTCCAAGCTGCTGGGTCAATTTATGGAGTTGATCTAATTTTTGAGATGAGATCTAAGCTCATTTAACAATAATTGGTTTCATGTTAAATTTTTTTAGTTAGTTAACTAACATACTTCTATTTCCATGAACTCTTAATTTCATCTAGGGTTTTGCCCTGGGAGAACTCTTGAATATGATCAAGAATCTCAAGTACTGCCAGAGATTATAAATAAGGGTTTTTGTGGTAATAATGGTTCTAGCTTTATTGTGTTTTGCATTATTGCATAATTGTAGTATTTATTTACAAGCAATATTCATATCAATGAACTGATATTTCTTTCTTGCAGTGTCACAGATAAAGTAAGGATCTCTCCATTTTTTTTATCCTCCATTTCTTAAAAGAAAAAAATGGAGGTGCTCCTTACAATAATTGGAAAGGATCTTTGCTCAGGGTAGCTAGATCCGGTATTATTAGAACCTTTTAATTATAGAATGACACCCAGTGTTCTTGGTTTGCAATTTTACTAAACAAATGATGGAATTTATCACATCTATATATGTTTTGAAGTTTAGTATATGGGAAATTCATGTAAAATTTTCTTGTTCACACTCTTTTAGGTGTATTTAATGATTAATGTATCTAGTTCATATATTGACCAAATAAATTAATCATTTCATAAATTTAAAAAAAAGTAAGTTTTCTCTTATAATATGTGATATAGTTCATTTTGTATACATTGGAAAATGTCCAATGTGTTTACCAATGAAACTATGTAATGTTAGTGTAAGTTTTAATGTCATTGTAATACCAAACATATTCACTTCTTCAAAAAAAAAAACATGGATCACTTCTCTTATTGTTTCTCTAACTTTTTGAATATTTTTTTTTGCTTACTATGCATGTGAGGCTGTGATTGGGGGGTTTGTTGGTTGAGAACTTATTGTTAGATTAGAACTATGTGAATGACAGCATTGATTGTGGTGTAATGTTGCATGCAGTATGTGTATGTCGGTTACTTTATTCCGAATAAAAACACAATGTTGTCCCCATCACACGCACGCTTTTTTTCGATGAAAAATAGTGTTTGCTTGCTTACCATGTTTGCCTGCTCTGCTGATTGCAATTTACAACACTTTTTTTGGTTGTCTCATTCTGCTCTGTCATTATCATCAGGTACGTATTTTTCACCGGAGTGTAAAATGGAAAACCAACGAAGCATCGTTAGAAAAACCACAGGGTAATAGGCAATGGATATCTGAATTACACACTTTTCAGTCAAGTGCAATTTTACTTGGATATTAAATGTTACATGTGTCGTACAAATGAAACTAATCATAGTCAGTTAGTGGCTTAAGACCTAAATTTTTGAATGCAGATTCATAATAAACAAAGATTGTATGCTTGTAATGTGACGTTCCATTAGACCATTGCTGAGTTATGATGTTGGGCAAAGCATAGCATCTAAACCTGCACAAGTTTTACTTTATTGTAAGATTCATCACAAGCTTGACTCAAACATGATAATATGTTAAAGCATTAATATCATGTTTGGTTTAGCATTAAAGTGAAGGTTGTAATCGCTGATGGCAATGAAAATAAGAATCATTCCAGTTTTGACATATAGTGGTTCCAACTTTCTTCCGATTGTAGTTGCTTCAGCTTCCTCCCGATCATAATTGCAGCAATCGAACTGTGTGGTCAGATTCTACTAAGTTCAGTGTCAATTACACTGGACCAACTAAATGATTGATCTTTGTATCAATTGTTTTGTTCAAACTATTTCTCTCCTGTTTAATAACATTTGATTTAAAAATTACTTATTTAAAATTTTAATTATATCAAATTATTTAGACAGTAAGTTTTTTTTTTTTTATACAATGGAGGGCCTAAGTCCAAAAACAATTAGTTTTCTTTTATTAAAACTATAATATTTTTGAGAAATTAAATTGTAATTATGTCAATTAATTTATATGTAAAAAATTATGAATAAGTACATTAAATTATTTTTTAATTAATATATTAAAATAATTTTAAAAAGAGATAATAACTAATAAGAAAAATACTAATATTAATTTATTGATATTTTATAATAATTTATGTTTTAATACAATTTTTTCTCTAAAAATAAATATGAAAATATAAATTATTAAATTAAATTGTTTTTTAATATTTAATTTCGAATGAAGCATTTTTCTTTGTAGAACTTTTGAATATGTGTCATATACCCATATTTCTCTGCCTTGTGTGGAGTATAAAATTGTAGAAGTTATTGCATGACCGATCAATCTTCTGGAATCTGAACAAGTTTGCAGAGCCTGGAATTAAATACTGTATTTAGCCGCGCAATTGGAACTTAAAACCTTACCTTTTCGTTTCGTGTACCACTAAGCTAGAGGTTGGAACTTGGAGCTATAGTGTTCTAGAGACAATTTGTTTGACATTCGTGTGTGTGGTGTGGTGAATGAACTTTATTATCTTCGCCTAATTTGCCTTTAAGTCTCGTGTAATGCACAACTGCCACTTTCTTTTCAAAGCATTTAAAATATGGGATAGTGGAAGATAGGTGTTTTTTATTAGATTTTGTCGACATAAAAGTAATTTTATTTGAGACATGTTGAGTACTAAATATTTTTTAGGTTGGTATTAGTCGGATTCATATTGGAAGCTATGTGTTCTGAGAGAATTGAGTGATTGAGGATGGTGGTTGCTCTATATAGGAAATACAACTCCCTCCGTTTTAGAATGAGAATGAGTGTTTTTTAGAAGAAAAAAACTGTTTTAAAATGAATGTTTTTTTTTTTAAGTTTTCAATGTAAAAAAATTGTTATTTAATTATAACTATGTACACAACTTCTAATATATTAATAAGGTTAATTTAATAAAAATATAATATTTTATGACAATATCATTATATTTCTTAATATGTGTAAAAACCTTACTCCTTCATAAGACCTAAGACATAATTCAATGTTTAGATTTATTAAATAATTAATATTTACAAGCACTTGTAATGAAGTCATTGATGGATGGTGTGTGAGAGGTTTAAAGAAATGTGTACCTAGATATGAGCTACGAGTAATATTTATAAGGGAAAAGCTAACATGTGCCCTTGGGGCACATGATAATGAGATATTTAAAGAAATATTCTCTTGGAACACGTGCATTTAATATATTGATACTTTAAATATAACTTAATTGCATTTAATTACATTCAATATTTTCTAATTATAGTAACCTTAACATGTGCCCTTAGGGCACATGTTAGCATGACCCTATTTATAAAAGGAAGATTAAGAGTTCTTAGATGAAAACCCTAATTGGGAAATTGTCTTGGGTAACACTTGTGGCAGATCATGGAGGAATTAACTTACCACACCATTTTTATATCTGCCACTCCTTAAGGGTGGTGTTTTGACCACTTTACCCATGCAAAAATACCGGATAGTCTGAAATTTCTGGTTCGTATCGGAAATATTGCAAATGTATCAGAAATTTGTTAAGATTTACCAAATTACTGTGCATGATGAACTATACCGAAAATATAAAATTTTCGGTACCGAAAATTTTATATTTTCGATTTGAATCACTAGTTAATATTCATACTGGAAATTTAAAATATCTGATATCGGAAATTTATCCGATATTTCAAATTTCCGATATGATTTTAATATATAAAACTATCAGAAATTTCAAATTTTCAGAAATATTCAATACTGGGAGTTAAATTTATTTTTTAAACTTGATTAACACAAATAGAATAAATATCAAACGGTCTTGATATATAAATAGAATAAATATCATGCATATGTATTATTATAATATCTCAACAGTTTCTGGTTCCATAGAAACATTCTTCCGAATGTCTGAGTTTCCTGCCAGTGTTTCCCAGTGTGTAAACCGACTCGCATATGCTGATTCCCATGCTTTTGCATTATTAGAACAATTATTCCTCCACCGATCAGTGACGAACGACAGTGGACAACCGAGTCTCAACTTTATCTGAACCCAATGATTACTGTTGACAAAACCAACATCAATGATCGTATGTCGACTCGTGTATAGGGGTGAAGCTATGAGAAGCGGGAAAAATGCTATGTTCATTCTCATGGAAAGAGAAACAAATACAACACTGTATTTAGAAGCAACATGGTAACCCATATCGGGAATCGTCATCCATTTCTCCTTGCCCTGAAAACCCAAGTGTTTTACGAGTAATGAATTACTAACATCAGAGATAGTGTCATAGAATAACTTGGAAAACAAATCTGCGTGTTGCTGGATTTGAGTATGAAGCTATCTTCGAACATCATAACATGCTTCTTCCCCCATCCTAATGCAGATGAAATACAACAGAAACCACAATTTCCATCCGGTTCAACATCAACAATGTCATCGATGTATGGATGAAAGAAGGCAGGAAACTGGGACAAGTACTTGGCTTTTGCAGAATTGATAGAAGGTTGCTTACCAATCTGCATGGTTGACGATTGACTTCTACTTGGTTGTGTGCATGATCTCTTTGTAGTCTGACTCTCCTACGAAGCATCAGCATATTCCTACTGAATTGGATCACGATGCACATCACTTTCTTCCCCCTTTCTAATCTTCTTAACTCCTCTCTTTGGTTTGTATATGACCGGCGGTGGACATATTGAAGATGTGGATGGATAGGCAATATCACGAACTTTTTTCTTCAACGCCCTTTGACCCACAATATCCATAGTACTAAATTTTCGCTTCAACTTTTCGCACTCCTCTTCTAAATCCCACTTCCCCTCGTCAGGACTCACCATATATTCAGAAATTTACAATTTTGTCCAAAACACATGAATAAATTCCAAAGGTATAGGTATGCCTAGAATCTGGTAGCCGGTGAGCTAACACGCACATGGTAGACGAGACGCATTTAGATACACAGAATCAATGACATTCATTAATGCAAGTTCCCAGTCCGTCACCGTGACATCTTGTAGCAACTTCTCAGAATAGAACAACTCTTTGAGCCTCTCTAGTGCCCATGTGAAGTTCTCCTCCCTTTCGTGTTCCAAATATGCAAAAGCAACTGAAAACGTTAGTTTTGTTAATGTAACACCAACAATCTCAAGCAGTGGTAGTGTTAGCTGGAGATTTCGTTTAAGAAGTTGATCTTCAAAGGTTTTAAGTTCGAAGAATGATGGTTACTGATGACCATCTTCGAAGATTTAAAAAATGGCTACTGATGGCCATGCTTCAAGAAGATGTCTAAGTTGAAACGAAGGAGAGAAGTCTCGAAGCTAACACGGAAGATATCTTTGCCAAGACTTAGACATTTCGCGGAAAATTACATAAAGTACTGAAGCTTAATGTATTTCCGTAACATTTTCGAATATAACTATATGGCCACATGTCGAAAAGGACTTGAGCGGGAAGATTTGAATTGCGAAACGGTTTATGTAACTGCACATAGACAAATGGCATCCCCAGAGTTCTCGTGGATAACGTGGCATTAGATTATTGTATGACCGTTAGGGTCAAATTTAGTATAAATATGAGTCTTAATGATAGGATTTCGGGTGTTCATTTTGTACAAATCACTCACATATCGCTCAAGTATCAAGTGTTAAGATACAGAGTTCGCTGAGAAATATACGTATGACACCACCAATTTGAATACATGTGTATTTACTTTTATCAAATATCTTTTCGTTTTCTTTACTTTCCTTGTTTAAACTTTTACTTTCGAAGTCATTTAGTTTCATGCACATTACCTTCCTGCAATTTATATTCTTGCGATTTACATTCTTGCATGTTAATTTTCTTGCAATTTACATGTTTTCTTATTACGATTTATGCGTCGAAGTTACACTAACTCATATAACCAGTGTTATCTCGAATGATTAGTCATTTGAATATAAATTTCTCGAAATCAAAACAAACAGGTATGAACCAAATCACATCAATAAACCTTTCATTTGACCATGTCCTAGGATCAATCTAGTCGATCCTGCGAGTAACCAAATCATATTTATTATAGTTTGGAGGACTAGCGGTTGTTTACCGGAAATCACCGTAAACAGGTAGCCGGTACCTGCACGATTAAAAAATCATCCATAAACTAGATCACTTTACATATTTTTAAGATGAGAGAAATTAATATTAATAATCTGACCTGTTTGTCTTGTACGTACAATCAAAAATCAACACCAGAGAAAACATATTCAACAACTTGACCGAGTCAGGGTGTGTCTAGAAGATATCAGCCACAATATCTGAATCCTCCTTATTTCTAGACCAACACATGTATTTCTCTTGGTGAATAAGGCTCAGTAACATTTGCATTTCTGTCAGTGCACCTCTATTGCCGATTTTGTATGTTGCTCTAGCTTTGTAAATTTGGGTAATACTCGTGAGATTTTCTGGATCTTTGTCTTTCAAAGCAGATGCGATATACGTTGGTGCCATATTGTACTTCGTCATGTCATTCACAAACTTTCTTTCACCATCTTTTAGACGCCCCTACATGTCGTGACCCAACATATCCTTATCTAGTCTATGATTATGCATCCCACATCTAACTACCACCTTCCAACCAATACCACTCGAAACAGATCTCAGCCTAAATGGGCATCTAAGCCTCATAGTATAATTGCCATCAGAAGGGGCCGCAACTTCATTTTTCTTTTTGTAATTTTCTCTTCGGTCACAACCAATAATCAATTTATCCTTCCTCTCTCGCATTCCATTAGTAGAATCGGATCGGATTGTAACAACAGCAACACCATGAGTTCTTCCAATAGCACGTGCCCATTATAGAACCTTATCTCGTGATTGAAAAATTTGACAATCACAAAAATGTACAATGACATTACTGCATGAAATTATATAAACAAATTTTTTTTTGTGTATAACATGAGGTAAACATATCATATCTGTCACGAAGTAATGTGTAAGATCATTGCAAGAATCCGTAGAAGCTGAAGCTGCCGGTTCAGGACCGCAAAGATATAAAACTCCATCTGCCATACCAGAAATTTCAGGTTTAGGAAAATTTCTGGTACACACCGAAAATTTGAAATTTCCAGTAACCGGGTTATATACCGGAAATTTGAAATTTCCGGTAACAGGAATTTCCGGTAGGAGTTAATGAGTTTGCAAAAGTATCGGAATTTTAAAATATCCGATAAATCGCACTGGAAATTTTTGAAATTCAAATAATTTTCGGTATCGCACAAAAAAGCTACCGGAAATTTACTTTTTGACTGATTTTTTTCCACTGTATTTTTTTTATAAAAATTGTATAAATTTTGAGTTAATAGTATCAGGGATATTTTGGGAATATCGTAAATTGAGGGGGGTGGGTATAATTTGGGGGGTGGCAAGACAACATCTTCAGATCATGATGTGATGTTTATCACATGGTGTTAATGGAATTTATGGACTTGCTTTCATCCTAATACCCCATGTTTTAGGTGAGTTGACTTAAATACCCTTTGAATATAAATAAATGAATTTATAAAAGTAAAACTTATTAATTTGGATTTTTCAAAATATATTATAAAATTTTGGATTTTTGAGGAGTCTTTAGAATATCTGTAAAGATGTTTTTTATTTTAGTTTGATAAGTGATAGAATATGCATTTATTCGTGAATAGAATATATATTTATGGTTGTATATAAGTCTCACATCACCTATAATATATATAAGTCTCTGTACGTTATTGTCACACAGTTGATCTCAATGTCTCTCAATATCTTAGATGATATTAGTAGTAGTGAACATTTGAGTATTACAATACCATAAAAAAACACATTTTATCTCGGACGCGAAATGTTTTTAATCTCGGCTAAAGAAGTGAGGTAACGAAGGACGTCATGTAAAATATCAACTTTACCTCTCAATTTTTAAAACACAAAGGGAAAAATGCTTATGCATATGAGTTCGATCCTCAGCATTTGCACTTTTAATATTTTCAAAACTAGCGCATCAAACATCTCGGTTTATCAATAACATTGAGGGGTAAGATTGATATTTTTTAAAGTTCATTGCAAACTACAGAATATTTATAAATTAATTATTTATCCCATGATATTACATTGTTTACACAAAATATTTCTAGAAATATATATAAAAAATTCTGAATTTGATTCATTGTCATCACTGTTTATGAAGGTCAGATGTTGGATCCTCATTTCATTGAAATATCGGGGAAGGTAAACTGTTGGATGCAATATACTCTATATCCTTTTTGCATTTATTTGTTTCCGATGTAAAACAAGAAAATAGTTAGTTATATGAATGAATATATGATTATTGAAGAACACAAACCTAAAACATAATTTATTTTCTGCTCTTGCAATATATCGAGAGAACTTTACCGAGTTTTTTACGCTTCAAAATTTTCATGTCATATGTTTTATTAATAATTATTGGTATTCATAATGCATTTAAAACGAATGTCTATTAGGTTTCAAGCGGATCACTAATGGAAATTTCTTGAGCGTTGATACTCATGAAATGAACGACACAGATTTGTTTAAGGACATTGATCAATATTCTCAATTATCACGCCAAAATAATACCCTCGATTTCTGACAAAAATTTAAGTAAAAGGTGAATAAGTTTTTTTGTTAACATTACATTGTTTACATAGAATATTATATTACATTATTATAACAAATGTAGTGTTATCATAATAGTTGTTATTCTTGGAGAGCAACATTCAACTTCTAAGGTTCTATGGATTACATGCATCCAATTTCTAAGGAGTTATTTGTTACAAATTTGGAAAATGTTTTTCTACACTTGCAATCGATCATAGAGTTTTCCAAACTTCTTTAAGTTCCGAGATTTCATTATCTTGAGCAAATATTTTCATGGAAAATGCTTAATAAAGATATATAGTGATGGGTGAAGATAATTTGTTGGGGATTGATGTCTTGGAAATATCTTAAACGTTGTTCCTTTAAAAATGTAGGGTAATGTACTGACCTGAGGGTCAGAACCACAAAGGGCCATGGACGTCTCGTATAATGTTGATGATGAAGGGAAGAGGGGTGTACCTCCAAAGTACTCCGACAATCAAGTAGGAACACATGTATAAGTAAGTGTTTAGGGGTTTGAAATTGTGTTACCTGACCATCAAATGAGAGGGTTTTTATATGATCCCCCAATGCTTGGCCATTGGTCCATGTTTTAGGCTAGGTCGTGGATTTAGGCCCAAAACGTGTGACTGCCAGGATTCTAGGAGTGTAATTAGGAATCCTGGAAGGCTGCCCGAAACTAGCCGTTGGTCAGGTAGAAGGGTGGTTTCTGGTCGACACGGTCATCTGTCGGGCAAAGGTTGTTCTGCCTCTCGTAGGAGAAAAGTGTGTGTCTCGCCGCTAAGACGGAAGTAGTATGGTCAAGCGAGACGTCCTCGTCGCGATAGGGAGAACGCCCAATAATGGGCAGGGGGAATGGACCCTCTACCGTCCTTATGTGATTTGGCCAAGGTCATTGGGCCGTCCTAGGAGCAAGAGTGGATTGGGTCATGCCCGACCATCAAGCCAGTCCAGAATAGGAGCCCCCAAGTTATTGCTCTGAGCATGGGAGTGATGACTTAAGAGTAGGCCCTGATTCGAGGAAGATGTTACGAGGGTGTGCCCGTTTTATGAGGGATTACATTTTTCAACTTCTCCTGTGGAAGGGAGATTACCGAGGAGGTTATGTGTTACCTAAGGAGACAAATTAGTTGAAGGGAAATGAAGAGGTGACTTCACGTGCTTGCGTTGAGCCACTTGTCGTCATTAATGTGTGATGATTAATATGCAAGGGATAGGCGTGTGCTCAGCCACGCGTTGGGAGGGACCTCTATAAATAGGAGGGACCATCTCCATTCGTCACTTTTCGCTTACTGTTCTTCTCTAGTTTCTGCTTAGTGCTTGATTGAGTTCGCTTTTACCGTCAACCTCCGCATAAAATTTCCGACCACCGTCAACTTCCTTCTGACCACGTAAGTTTTCTGGTCTTGTTGGTTTGTTTGCTTTAGTATTTGACGTTTTAGTAGAATGCATGCGGTTTAGGATAGGGGAAACATAGTTTTAGGTCCTTTTCCGGCAGGGTGTTGGTGTTTGACGGTGGTTTTTCCATTTTCAGACGCCAACACCGTTGTCTGGGAAGAAGCATGGTATTTTTAGTATTTTCTTTGCTATTTATCCGCAATGGCCGACGTAGTAGAACGGTTTGTATAGGTATTCCGATGAACACCGACTGGAAACTGGGCTGGAGTGGTAGTTCGCATGAGTTTCTGGGTTAAACTTCACGCAAAGCTTAAACCTCAGGTGTCGCGGAGACCTCTCCTAAGTTGGCTGGTCAAGGATGCCACATTGATTTCCATAGCTTTGCCTTCTCCTTGTTCATGCTAGAGTGCTTGATATGTTCTTTTTTTCTCCCTCAAGACCAACATTGATTGTGATTAATTCTCCTTGAAGATTATAAAATATTAACTAAAGGTAGAATGGTGAGGGTGTATCGTCCATGGTGGCTGCAAAGGATCTTCCTAGAATGAAGTTGTAAACATTTTTGTAGTGGACTACAAGTAACTACAAGGTGACTTTTCAGACATCTTATGCGGATTTTGATATCCTACTATCAAAAATGCGGGCGCATAAAGGATGCTTATGTGGATTTTTTGCCGTCTATTTTATACCTGGTTCTGTGGATGGGCATGGATGCCTCGGTCTCCTTCGGGGCTCTAAGAAAAACTCTGACCCTTCTTGCTGTTCTGGTGATTCTTTAGTTTAATAACTTCATCTCTTCTCAATACGCTTGACCAAGGGATGCCAGCCTAACTTCTTTTTGACATATCTGCTTGTGCGGTGTTCTCGCATTTAAACGCGTTGTGCAAGTTTTTTTAAACGAAGCAACCTCTCCTCCAGTGCCCATGAATTTCATAGTCAAACTATGTTATACACGTTGTTACTCAATTCATTATCGCCTTGTATTTTGAGATTGGCTTGCAGTAGTTGAATGCTCACAATACTTCTGGTTGTGCAACTTGTGGTGGTATCAGAGGTATTGATTGGAAGCACTAGAGATGATCCTGCAATATGAGGATGTTGGAGCAAATCAGAATGGAGTAGAGTGTCTTCTACTTAATCTACAATACCTTGAGCATGAGGCAGATGAGGTTGATTGATTGTTACTTAAGCGGTAGAGGATTCACGTAATGCGGCAAAATAAGTAGCTCTAGATCCAATCATTGTTAAAAAATTTGGAAGTCAGGAATCTAGAAATTCACGAAATTAAAGCTGATAGAGTACATAATTAAATCAAACATGATGGATCTACGTGTTTGATTTCAAGAAATCTTTATCTGATAAATTGAAAAGGTTTCGAACCTAAGAATCAAAGAGCGAACATTTGATTATGAAAAACATGGGAATCCAAAGTCGATTCCCACAAATGATACCACTGTTTTGTTGATGAACTATAATCAATTGGTGAACCAGTGGTTGTGATGGATATCAATGGATATGATCTTCCAATGTGGTGGAAGATGGACTAACCTCCCAGGTTAACACTTTAATGCTCAAGTCATTATGTGAGGGTGAAGAGTGGATGAAAATTGGTTTTTAACTTGAGTACTTTAATTCTTCGCACCTATCTTTTATATAGTAAGGTGGTTATAATAACCTACTATTTTCTAAGTGTGTGATGCAGAAAGCCATTGGATGTATCTTGAATTTGGATTGCATGTACTGTTCAGTGATATTTGGATCAAATTCTAGTATTTCAACAAATATAGGTTTCATGGTTCCAACAAGGTTAAGCATGCAATCGAAGTAAGTTCACATGTTGATGTCAAAGTCATGCATGCAAGTGTCGAAATATGCTAGGTTGTTAGCAGATCGAATCGGGCCAGTCTAATTAGCCAAATTGTTTAAGTTATCTTGTTACTTAAGTTAGCTTAGTAGTTTATAAATGCATTGGTTCTCTCAGGTTGTTGAGAGAGCAGTGGTTGTTGTTATTCACTTGTAATCTTTTAATCCTAATAGAGAAAGTGAATAGTAAAACCGTTATAACCAATCCTGGTTTTCATCTTATTCCCTCTTCCCTTCTATCTCTCTCTTGTAAAAATAAAAGGAGCTCACGTGTTTGTTCAAGAAACCTAATCTTTCTCATTATTTTTTAATTTGTTTTTGACAGTTCTAGTTACAATAAACTGGTGCAGTGAGCACGGAGAAGAAGATGTCGTCAATAAAGTATGAGATTGAGAAATTCACCAGAGTGAATGATTTCAGTCTATGGCGATTGAAGATGGAAGACCTTCTTGTTCAACAGGATTTGTAAGAAGCGTTGAAAGGATTAGATAAGATGGATGTTTCCCTTACGAAGAAGGAGAAGATGACGATGATAGTGTAAGCCCACAACGCCATCGTATTGAGCTTTGGTGATAAGGTTCTCTGACAGGTTTCAAATGAGAAAAAGGCGGCGGGTGTATAGAAGAAACTCGAAAGTTTGTACATGACCAAATCTTAGGTCAATCACCTCTACCTGAAGCAAACTTTGTATTCATTCAAGATGAGTGAAGACAAAGTCTTGACGGAACTACAAGATATGTTCAATAAGCTGATTCCTGATCTAGAGAACATTGAGATTACCATAAGTGATGAAGATCAAGCGTTTTTGATGTTGTATGCTTTACAAAGATCTCATGCTCACTTCTAAGAAACCCTCTTGTATGGAAGAGAGTCCCCAACCTCCATAGAAATTCGATTAGCCTTGTGCTCGAAAAACTTGAACGAAAGAAAGGAGCACAAGCCATCATCAGTTGGTGAAGGATTGTCCGTAAAATGAAAATTCTAAAAGAATGATGGTAAGTTTGAGAAGAATAAAGGTAAAGATCCACATAAGTCTTATGGTGGCGATGCTCCTTCTACTAAGTGTTACCAATGTATGAAGGAAGGTCATATAGAAAAATGTGTCCTGACAGGTTGAGGAGTTATGGAAATGGCAAGACAATGGCAATGCAACCATTGTTCAAGATGATTATGAATCATCTGATGTACTGGTGGTTTATAGCGGAAATTCTAGCAAGGAATGAATTATGGATTCAGGTCGCACTTGGAAAATGACTCGAAACAAAGATGTGTTTGAGGAATGATGTGATCATGATGGTGGATAAGTGTTATGGAGAAACAACAAAGCTTGCAAAATTGAAGGAATTGGATTTGTCAGATTCAAGCCTCATGATGAGTTAATAAAGTTGTTGACTGGTGTCAAGTATGTGCCTGACCCTAAGAGAAATTTGATTTCTCTTGGTGAATTTGATAAAAAAAGATATGCTTTTAAAGGAGATCAGAGCATCGTAAAGGTAGTGAAGGGGTCGAAGGAAGTCTTGAGAGGCATAAAGAGACAAGGCCTGTAAACCCTTGAGGCTGAGGTTCTAAGTGGTTTTGTAGATGTGTAATCCATAAAACATATGTCTAAGAATGAGTTATGGCACAAGAGACTTGGCCATGTTAGTGAAAGATGCATAGTCGAATTATCGAAACAACATCTTCTATGTGGTGACAAGGTCAAAAAGTCAGAGTTTTGAAAACCTTGTTTATTTGGTAAATCTTGTAGGGTGAAATTTAACAAAGGTAAACAAAGAACACATGAATCCCTTAATTATATTCATGCTAATCTTTGGGGGTCTGCAAGGAGTGTTTCACATTCAGGTGCAAGGTATTTTCTATCCATAGTTGACGATTATTCACGAAAACTGTGGTTATTCATTCAGACGACCATGGATGAAACTTTTGATAACTTCAAAATTTGGAAGACTCTGGTGAAGAATCAAACTGGCATAAAGGTTAAGAGACTGAGCAGCGACAATAGCCTTGAGAAAAGCAATGAAGATTTTGACAGTTATTGTGATATGTCTGGTATCGTAAGGCACAAGACTATTGTGGATACTCCTCAGCAAAATGGGTTGGTTGTGAGGTTCAATCGAACTATCCTTGAAATGGTTATATGCATGTTGGTTAGTGCTGGATTGAAGAAGGTGTTTTGGGCTGAGGCTACTGTGATTGTAACTTACTTGATAAATAGGTGTCCCTCTACTGAATTGGGGATGAAGACACTAAAGGAAGCTTGGTCACGTCATCCACCAGATCTCGATAAACTAAGAGTATTTGGTTATGTCTCCTATGCTCTCATTAGGCGAGACAAGGTCGAACCTAGAGCTCTAAGATGTATGTTCATGGGGTATCCCGAGGGAGTTAAAGCCTATAAGCTATGGTGCCTAGAACCAAGTCACATGAGGTGTATCACAAGTTGTGATATAGTTTTTAATGAGGTTGAAATGACTTTTAAGAAAGTTGATAATGCTGGTCGAAATGCTAAGATCTCTCAAGAAGAGCTAGAATAGGAAAAGATTTCTGGCGAGGTGTAGCATGTCGATGTTGAAACGCAAAACCCGGATGAAACCGAGGAAGAAGCACATGATGCTGAAGAAACTGAGGAAACTGTTGATGACTATATGTTGGAAAAGTATAGGTCGATAAGAGTAATTAAGCCACCTCAGTGACTTGGTTATGCCAATCTCATAGCTTATGCCTTAATCTCTACAAGCGAGGTTCTAGGGGAGAACCTAGAGAATATAAGGAAGTTATGAGGAGTCGAGACAAAACTGAATGACTTAGAGCCATGGATGATGAAATGAATTCTCTTTATGATAACCACACTTGGGAGCTAATAGAAAAACATGCAGGAGCCATGTTAATCAATTCTAAGTGGATTTTCAAGGTTAAGGAAGGAATTGAAGGAGTGATGTCGAAAGTATACAAGGCAAGATTGGTCGCTAGGGGGTTCACACAAAAGGAAGGAGATGACTTCAATGATGTGTTCTCTCCTGTTGTGAATCACAGGTCCATTCAAATGTTGTTTGCTATAGTTGCGAATTTCAACTTAGAACTGAAACAAATGGATGTGAAGATTGCTTTCTTCTATGGTGATCAAGATGAAACAATCCTCATTAAGCAACCTGAAAGGTATGAAGTATAAGGCACGGAAGATCATGTGTGAAAACGGAATAGGTATTTGTATGGCTTGAAACAATATCCTTGATAATGGAATAGGAGATTCGAAAAGTTCATGACACACATAGGTTTCACTAGAAGTTAAGTTGACCATTGTGTTTACTTCAGATTTTAACCTGGACAATAAGCGATAGTGTCGAATAAGTATTGAGGGTAAAGGGTGAACTCGAACAGGAGTTCGAGATGAAAGATCTTGGTATTGTCACCAAAATCCTTGGGATTGACTTCTAGAGAGATAGAAAGCTGTTAAAATTATGCTTATCTCAAGAGACATACTTGCGAAAGATTCTTGACATGTTTGGTATGTTGAATTCAACGTTTGTTGTGACTTTTACAAATCCTCAATTCAAGCTCAGTATAAATTAATGTCCAAGTAATGAGGTCGAAAGAACATATATTAATAGCATACCATATGCTAACATAGTAGGTTTTTTATGTATGCGACAATTTCTACTAGGCTAGACATAAAATATGTAGTAAGTCTTGGAAGCAGGTATATGACCAATCCTAGAAAGGTGAACTGTCAAGCATCGAATTGGATTATAAGGTACATAAATGAGTCTTTGAGTAGATTCATGATTTATGGTGGATCATGTGGTGATGATAGCAAAGTAGAAATCGAAGAATTTGTCGATTCACATTATGCAGGTTGTATGGATTCCATAAAATCTATTTTTGGGTATGTTTTCACTATGTTTGGCACATTAATACGTTGTAAAGCGACACTTCAAAAGATTGTTGTCATATCAACCAATGAAGCGGAACATATTGCCCTCACTGAAGCTGTGAAAGAAGCATTGTGACCTGAAGGTTTTGCTAAGGAGTTGAAAGTTCAAGGTCGAGTAATCACTGTTAAATGTGACAGGAGAAATGCAATAAACCTTTTAAAAAATTCAATCTATCAAGAGCGAACCAAACACATCGATGTGAGGCTGCATTTTTTTAGAGAGATAATCGAGCATTGAGAAGTCCAAGTGATGGAGGTTTCAACAAATCACAATGTTGCTGATATGATCACCAAGATATTGCCAAGTTTCAATTTTTTTAACTGCGTGCAATTGATAATTTTGCATGATGAAAGTTAGTTTGATTCCCTTATGTTGTAGAATTTGTTCCAAGGTGGAGATTTGTGATATTTGGATTAAATTCTAGTATTTCTACAGACATAGGTTTCATGATTCGACAGAGGTTAAGCATGCAATCGAAGTTTGTTCACATGTTAATATCGATGTCATGCATGCAGGTTTCGAAATATGCTAGGTTATTTGCATGTCGAATTGGGCTAGTCTTCTAAGCCTAATTATTTAAGTTAGCTTGTTACTTAAGTTAGCTTAGTAGTTTATAAGTAGAATGACTCTCCCAGGTTGTTGAGAGAGCATTTGTAATCTTTTAACCTTAATAGAGAAAATGAATAGTGAAATAGTTATAACCAATCCTAATTTTCTTCTTTGTCTTCCCTCTTCTTTGTCTTTCGTAAAATTGAAGGGTTTTCTTGTGTTTGTTCAAGAAACTCAATCTTTCTCATAGTTTTTTAATTTGTTCTTAACAGTTCTCGTTACAACATCTTCTGTAGCATAATTATCATAGGCATTGAGTGCTTAATATAAATTATAATTTCTTCCAAGTAGTCGATTGATTGCCAGTTCGATTGAGTTAGTTACAAGTAAGAAATAAGAAATGTTATATAACTAACTCAATGGTGTAATAAACTAGATAAACTAGATGTCACTAGTAAAAAATGTCACTAAATAATAAACTAGATGTTATATAACTAGATAAACTAGATGTCACTAGTAAAAAGTTGTTAGAGGTAATTAAGAGTTAGTTACAAGTAAGTTTTTTTTTTTTTTTAAAAGTTGATGGTTTATAATGATAAGTACCATTAACTTGTTTACAAAAAAAATACTATAATGCTGCTGCCAAGGATCGAACCCTGGACCAACAGCCTACACCCGCTCAGTCAGCAAGTGCCAACTGAGCTATATAATAAAATAGGTATTTTATACAAATAACATTACTCCATATTATTTGTACAAGTGACCTATTTTATTAATATTAAGTTTTATTTAATAGGTCACTTGTACCAATGTAAATAAATAGGTGATTTGTACAAATAACTTTTATTTACGTGAATTATTTACACTTCTTTTAGGCTTTGCTTGGTTTGAGAGAAATTAAGAAGAGAGAGATAGGGAAGAGAGAAAGAGAAGAGAAGTAGGGGATTTCTTCTGCTTGGTAAGCAGAGAAAATGAGAAGAGAGAAGAATAAATGGTGGGACCCACACCTTTTTTCTTTCTCCCCTAAAATGAGAAGAAATAGCAAAGATGTCCACAAAGTCTTATATGCCATTGCTTTTTCAAAATATAATTTATTTCCTTCTTCTTTTCAATTATAAAAAAATAACTACACGTTGGTTTTAAAAAATTGGATTTTAGATTGATAATTTTTTTTTATTAACAAATAATATATTTTTATGGGATATAAGTAATAATTAATTAAAACAAATTTATTTATAAATAAATAAAAATATATTACTAATTAAATTAAATATAAGTTATATATTGATTTTAACTCAAGGATATTTTAGTCTTTTTAAAAAATAATATCATCTCTTTCTCTTCTATTTCTCTCTTCATTCTCTTATACCAAACAATACACCAAATCTATTTTATTTCTCATCTCTTTCTCTCACCTTTTATTCTTTCTCACCTCTTTCTCTCTACTCAACTTCTTCTCTCCACCAAACACACCCTTAAAGAACAAGCTTGATCCCACCGTTATTAATATTTGAGATGTATTTTTAAAAATGGAGTAATGTTTAATGTTTGCATGTTATTTAAACAGTGAAGTAACACTAGTCCTGCAACTCGAGGATTTCGAGATGTGCAAGTACACTTTAACTATTTTTATTTTCTTGACAAAGCAAGTACAAATAATCTGGATCTATAGCCTTTTAACTATTTCCTTATTTATACACACGATGTTTCGATTAATGAGCATGTGATTGGTCTCTGTTGTTATATTATACTATTATATATAAAAGTTGTCATAGATCTCAATTTCAATTCAATTTAATCTACCTTATTTTTAAATTATGTTGTTCAATGTTGATATCACTCTAATGCAGCAGGACCACTGATTAATCCTCCATGTTGGTTTAAATTTAGTATGTGTATGTCATTTTAAATTTTTATATTCAACTTTGTTGGCACGTGTTGAAATACCATTGCCAAATAGGTTTGTGCAGAGAAAACTTCAGCACTCTTGATGTTAAATTAATTATTAATGCACCAATGGCTAAGTAGGGCTTATGTGTTACTATATATTTAAATGTGAAGCTCCTCCTTACATTAGCTCATAAATGGTGGTGGTCCTCCAAAGTAAACTTGAATTTGTTTGATAGAGATAATTTAGTATAGTTTAAGATAGTTGTAAGTTAGTTATACTTAATTATGATTACTTATTTAATTAAAATTGTTATATAAAGTGTATTATATACTGTTATGGAATGTAAAAGTTAGTTGAAGATTGATAGATAACACTCAACGTTGATTTCATTTATAAGCGATGGTGTTGAATAAAAATTATGTCTCTCAATATTATAAGTGGAAATTTTTTTGTTATTTTTTTAAATATGGTTTACTGAGGACTTTGAAGTTTTAAAAATGTATAAATAGAGTAAAAAGATAAAATGTGAAAAATAATTTGATTGATTGATTGAATGTCTTTAATAATTTACAACTGTGGTATTTATAAATAAAAAATATCATATTGACAATAGAATTATGACCTATAAAAATGTTGATTTATTGTGCTATTTATGCAAATAATGCTTGAATGTTTCTTCTCGTTTAAGATTGATGACATTCCATGTTCAATTTTCTACATATCAATTATCCTAAACTAGATGATTGATTGATTTAATGCCTTTAATAATTTACAATTGTGGTATTTATATATAAAAAATGTCATATTTATAAAAATGTTGATTTATTGTGCTATTTATGAGAATAATGCTCGAGTGTTTGTTCTCGTTTAGGATGGATGATATTTCATATTCAATTATCTAGTTTTTTTCTCGACGTCTTTCAGTTACTTCAACTTTATGTGCACAACTTTTTCTGATTGTGGTTCCATAATCTATTTTAGTGACTTCAACCTCATGTGCACAACTTTCCCAAGCCGTGGTTCCAATCTTCATCCAATACGGTTAATGATACATTTCATCGCTAATTAGACAAAAAAAACTAATATGATACGTTTTGGAAGAGATAAAGAAATAAAATGAATTTTTTTTTAAGTTAAGAGATCAAAATGAACCACAAAATTAACATACGAGATCAAAAGGATATTAAAACAATATATTTACAGTAACATATTAATAATTTTACTGCATAATAGTTTGTTATTATTTCAAATTAATTGATCTTACATTTTCATCAAATCAAATTTATATAGTTGTTTAATGATGTAACACCATTCACATCAAAAGACTTTAAAGACGTACATTCATACAAGTTTGACATCTTGCTTCAATGGAATTTATAAGCTAAAGTGACATTGATTTTGTAATATGTGTGCAATATATTAGTTTTGGTGTAAATAATGTATATGTTTACAAATTTTGATTTATATTTTGGTTCATATTTTGTTATGGTAAACAATACCGTATACAATTCATAAATTTAAAATAATGTGGTATATATATGTAAAATTAGAATAGATTATTTTAAAAAATAATAAAGAAATTCACCAAGGTTGGATCACTCAACCGCGGTGAAATATGGTGCGCTACCTATTTATTACCCATAGTTTGGCTGAGCATCAAATTCATGATCTAGCAACATTTCACCACAGCTGGTATTCCCAATTATAGTGAAATACAACGCACTACCTAATTTCTCACCATGATATCTAGCCCGTGATGGATAATAACGCACTTTCTATCACACCCTTCATTACTACGGACCATCAAGTATGGTTAAAATTACTTTTTGTAGTATTGAACCTTGAGTTGTGAGATGATGTAACGATGAATATGGTCATAATTGTGAAGTAAATCTGAAAAATGGTTGTTGTAAATCTTGTCTCGTCCCACAAAAGGATAACTTCCTAATACATTTGATTTTTCCAAGAATTACTAAGTTCTTTTGAACTTCACAAGCAGTTAATTTACCCAATTTTCTCGATTTTACTTATAAAATATCTTTAGAAAAAAACACTTATTTACTCGAAGTTTCCTTATTTACTAAACATCAAGATTTTCCTTTGCTCTTCATTCTTCAGTTATTTTCTTTATTAAAAGAAACACTTCCTTCAAACTATATATTTATCTGATTCTCAAAATCACGACCACAACTATGGTGGTGATGACACCCTTGACTCCACTTCTCCCTCTTCATCCACACCCTTAGTTGGAGTACCCTGTATACGAGTAATACCTAAACATCCTAATGTTATGAACATTATCCAGGAACATAAACCACTTTATATTTAATTCACTTTTAAGTAAAATCGATTTTACATAATCATCTTATTCTAAATTAATTTGTACAAACACAAAACCATTTACCAAGTGTGTGTTTGATTTTGTCATGACAAAAATTAATTTAGATTAAATTGATTATGTAAATTTGATACAAATTTAAAGTGAATTGAATATAAAATAATTTATGTCTGAATGCATTGATTTAAAAGAGAGTGGGTCAATAAACTTTAATATAAATATCAATTCTAAAATTTAAAATTATAATTTTAGTTTCAAGTAGAATCAGTTATGGCAACTCAGTTGGTAGCTGTGTAAGGACATCAGGTGCAGGGGCGCGAGTTCAAACTTGCAACACCCCATTTATTCATATATAAAAGATGATTTACAAACTCTAAGCTACTTGGCCAAAAAAACAGCTATGAAAGAAAAATCTAAATATGTGAAATCAATCTCTTTATAATATATTAAATCAGACGCGTCGAAAATCATGTTGACAATTCAACACTTATGCCACATCATCGATATTAATTCACTCTATTATTTTAATACTAATTTTGATATATATATATATATATATATATATATATATATATATATATATATATATATATATATATATATATATATTTTGATATAGTGTCTCTACAATAATTTTTGTTTCTTTCTATTTATTTTAAAAAATTAAATGGTATTGTATTTTTTGCATCATACCATTTACAATAAAAAAAGTTGAAATAAGTTTAGTAATTATATTTTGTCAAAATAAATTTTTAACATATTTAAAATTTAATAAAATATCAATAAATTAATTAACAAGCGCGCATCGCGCGAGTCTTAGTTTAATTATACTTTAATTCAATAAAACATGTGAAAATCATTTTACACTTCTTTTGACGCTTCCATAAATGAATTAAACATACCACTATATAACTATATATGACATCGTTTTAATTGATCAAAAACTTTTTTAAAAAACTTAATATTATGTTTGATTTAGTTTTGTAAAACTGTTATTAATTTTTAAAAATTGAAAACAATAATATTTTTTGGTAGCCAAATTTATAAAATTATTTTTAAAAATTATTATCTATTTAATATTTTAAAAACTAAAATAATTTTAGATATTTTGATTTTTAACTATTAATTTTGGAAATTACGAAGGGAAAAAATATACACTTTTTGTCAATGACAAATTTATAATATTGTGCAACTTTAATATAGTTTTTAAAAGTTAAATTATTAAACATATTTTATTTTATTTTTAAATTATTTTTTAAAATTGATTTACAAAATAATTTTTAAAAATTAAAACGATCTCTAAATGACTCTAAAACAAACACACATTGTAAAAAAAAAGCGAGAAAAAAAATACACAATAGTTGCTATGTACTATTAACTACTCCCTCCGTTTTTTATTATAAGTCGTTTTAGACTTTTTCACACAGTTTAAGAAAAATAATAATTGTTGTATGAAAATGAGAAATTATGAAGGTTTTTACAAAATTATCCTTCATTAATGACATGTGAAAGATAAATTTATATAATTGAAAGGAGAGAGAATAATAAATATTTAAGGATATAATAGGAAAAATAGCATTAATTATTCATTGGAATTGTAAAACGACATATATTTAAATACAATTTTTTTTCCAAAACGACTTATAATAAAAAACGGAAGGAGTATTCTTTACTATAAAATTCAACTAATTGTGATGATGATTAATGTGTATTGACACATTTTAAAAGTAAAATTGTGGTTATTTCAACATAAAAAAACAAACACCATATTTTGGTATTGTAATAAATACTCCATTCATTCTTATTTATAAGCAAATTTTAACATTTTACATTTATAGAATAAATGATGTATCTAGTCTTTATATCATACAAATACAATATTTATTTAATTAATTTAAAAAGTTAAAATTTGCTTATAAATAAGAATGGAGTAAACTATTTATAACTGTTATACATAACAGGACAATAGTAATAGAATTTTGAATCATATTTAAATTGTATATATGATTAAGTAATACATAATGAATACATGTTAGATATTATTTTAAGATAATGTAATGCTTAATCTTTTCATGATAAAAAATCAAGTTGGGTGTGGTGAAATTTTCTCAGAAAGCTTTTGTAATCAATAAAATTCACCTGAGAAAGCATAATTTGAAGGTGATGAGCCATCATCATGAGTAACAATGA
Organism: Vicia villosa; assembly: GCF_029867415.1. Lineage (NCBI taxonomy): Eukaryota > Viridiplantae > Streptophyta > Magnoliopsida > Fabales > Fabaceae > Vicia > Vicia villosa. The sequence continues at coordinate 74,727,581 of NC_081186.1, read as the reverse complement.
CAAAGAAAAATAATCAATAAATAAATAGTATATCAGTATAACAAAACAGCTTAAATAAAAAAGCTCATTAATTATGGAGAACACTGCACCAGCACAGCATGTGCATAGGACAGTAGTGGTTTTATCATGATATACTAATTCAGCTTTCATGTCCCCAGCATATGGTCTCAATAAAACTCAGTGAAGTGATTCTCCAATGTGTGTGGTTTTGTCCTTTATTCAATCCATACTATTCTCTCACAAGAAGCACAGTTATTTATTTGTGAATTTCAAAAAGAAAAAAAAATGAAACAGCTTGTTTTTTCTGGACTCACATGTTTTCTCCCCTGACCATTCATATAGTTTTACTATGATAATAATCACTTTTTTGAAGATTTGTCACTGTTTGTGAATCTAACATGGTCCTAGTTCTCGTTTTCCACAATGTAACTTGGAGGATGGTGACATGACTCTTAGTCCAAGTGAAGTACATTTGAATTACAAAAGTGTTGGTGGTGTGTGGTCCTGCTCAATGTCATTACAGCAGCTGTAAAACCAGTCATATGATAGGGCAGAATACATGCTTTTAACAGTTATGCTCCAAACGTTAATATTGCAGTCAATTATGGTTGATGCACCCACACTTTCAAATACTTCTTCCAATTATATAGTGTATATATTTTGTGGTGCAGACTTAAAATTTTAATTCGTTCACCAAAAATGAGGGAGAGAATCAGTGGCAGAGCCAGAAATTTTAGGGAGTATGAGTAAAAAATTTATACAATGTTTTTATTAATTTTACACCTTATTTCTAGTAATTTTGCCTTTGATTTTGTCTAAAAAATTTGCCATTGATTTTATCCAAAAATTTTACACTTTGTTTTTATTAATTTTGTCTAAAATTACTAATTTTACCCCTAATGTTGTCTAAAAATTGAATATTAGTGCGGGGAGTATACAACAAAAGGAGGGCAGGGTTCGCTGGTCTATAGCTCCGCCCATGGAGAGAATACAGGCTAAAATTAATAAAAAAAATTATTAATGTTTGCACCTGCATAAATTCACAATTAAGTAGGCCAGAACGAGACAGATATATTAAAAGGTACGTGTGTAAAATCATAATCTGTCTCGCGACAACATATAGAAAAATCGGATATATTTAGCCGACCGAACTCATTTTACCACCCTAAAAATAAGACGAATGTGGCTTATGATTTTCATTTCCATGGTGAGGTGGAATTCAGTGGTAGTAGACTTTCTGTCTGGTGTGCAACATAACCTCTCAAGCACATGAGTCTTTTAATTGGTACTTGTTCCTAAGATTATCCACCAATTAAATGTCACTGACTCTTATTCTGAAAATTAACTTAAATAATCAAGGTGAGAAGTTCTGTTCCTTAGATTACTTATTTTTTAACACTAATCATGAGTTATTATCACATTATTAAATTAACAAAAAGTTTAAAAGTTCAATTCTTTAAACAGCATTGCCAAAAGTCCAGCAAAAACTGGGTCCAAATTTGTACCCATTTTGCTTATTGAATGTCACGATTATGAGTTAAGAGTTAACCAACAAAAGAAAGCATAAATACCATACTTTTCGGCAACAAGAATATATCCATCTCAAGCAAGCAAATAAGATGCCTGTAATGACTTGGGCTGAATAAATGGCCCATAGAGCCCACTTAATCAAGATGGGCCTTCCAGTTGATGTAACACAAATTAAGGAGAATTTTATCTGGCACCCTCTCTTTTGTATTTGGCACCCCACAAATTCCCTATTTTGATCATAATACTCTTTTAGTTAAAACAGTACAATTTTTACTGTTGATAATATTATTTTTCAGAATTTTTAAAAAACTTAAATTTATATAGGTAATTCGGATAGGATACCGGATATTTAGTAGAAACTATGTTTTTTTTACCAAACTTTTGAAATCGCCGGTACCATATCGAAAAGTTAGAAATATATGATAAAATACAAAATTTTGTTTGCATTTTAATCGGAAACTTAGAAATATGTGATACGCCTATATGAGTTTTTATTGATAATTTCGAAATTGCCTGTAAAATGCATATATACATACTTGCAATTTTGAAATTGTCGGTAAAAATACAAACAAAATTTTTTATTTTACAAAACATTTCTAAATTATCGGTATGATATCAATGATTTCAAAATTTTGGTTGATGTTGCGTTCTGGAACTAGAAATGAGAGGAGGAACAATGGTGATGGTGGATCGTAGCTTCCGATGCGGTGGAGTGAGAGGACCTGCAAAGTTGTTAGAATCCCATTTGTGCATAGTTTGTATATATGTTTTGTGGTATTTCTGAAACTCTTGTGCCAAATTTGATTACTTTTTGATATAATAGTATGTAAATAAATAACTTTATGTTTATTTTCTAAATTAAGTTAGTTTATTAACTCTTGTTATGTTTTCTTTAGGTTTTAACAATTTTTGGACAAGATGGAATGAGAAGAATGATCAAAACAAGCTTGCAATGAGGATGGAATGCAAAAAGAAGAATTTTTGTGCAAGAAGGTCCGCTCAGCGGAGTCCAAGCGGACCCAGGCAGGGATGCAGCAGTTTTTTTCATCAGCAAGTCCGCTCAGCGGAGCTGAAGCGGACGTGGGCAGTGAAGAACAGAAAATTTACCTCCGCTCAGCGGACCCTCTCCGCTCAGCGGACCTTGAAGACAAAACAGATATTTTACTGCTCCGCTCAGCGGACCCCCTCCGCTCAGCGGACCTACTTTTTCAACTTTTGTTCTTAGCCACATAAAATTGATGATTAAGCATGGTTAGGTTGGTTCTTATCATAACACACATTTGGATAGAAAGTGAGGGCAAGAGAAGAAGAGAAAAACCATTAGTTCTTAAGAGAAAATCAAGATTTCCAAACATCTTTCTTTGATCTTCTTGAGTTTGATGTCACTAAATCTTGGTTTGTTGCTTGTTGTTGAAGCTTCCATGGATATGGAGGGCTAAGTTTCATCTTGTGTCAAGATTAGAGGTAGTTAGTTTGTAAATATGTACTTTCTTTGATCTATTATGTATGAACTTGGTTAATGATTAATACATGGTGAATATCTTGTTATTTATGTTTCATTTGTTGTTTTGGATCACTATTGAGAGATATGTTTCAAAGCTAGACCTAAAAGATATTCATCTATCAATAAACAAACTCTAGAGATAGATTTGTGAGTTGATATTCACAAGTATCGAGCTTTTAAGATTATCATGTTGATTGTCGGCATGAGAGATCATCTGACGGTGAATATGATAATAATCACGATATTGCTTTAGAGATAAACAGTATCGAGAGGATACGTGATTGTATTAATCATGAATAGGTTCATATATATAATCTTTAAAGTACATATGAAGCAAACTAATGAACACTAATCTTGACACAGTTTTACCAAATCGTTTTTAAACCCGAATTTATTGTCTTTAATTTCTTTTAATGCTATTTATCTATCATGATACTAAACACATCCAGAGCCTTAACTCAAAATACACTAAGTTGTAGAACGGCGATAATATCGCATCAATCCCTGAGGAGACGATACTAAAATACTTATCCTATACTTTCTAACAAAATGGCGCCGTTGCCGGGGATTGGCGTTAAGATATTATAAGCATAGCAATAGTTTTTGTGTGTTTTGAGTATAAATATTATTATTTTTACCTAGTCTTTGCTCACTTTTTGGTTAGTGTTTCAGCTCTGGTTTATGCGTGGGAGTGTCCCAGCAGATCAACTTCTTTTTGATCCAGAAATTGAAAGAACTGCAAGGAGATTGAACAGTAAAACCAGAAGAAGAAGGAAACTAGCCAAAGAACGAAGATTAGCCCAAGAAGCAACTACTTCTTCAACACCACAAGTTATAGAAGAAGAGATGGCAGGGCATGGAGAACAAGACCCACCACCACCACCACCTCCTAGAGCACCATGTGCTAACAGTCCAAGAAGAGCAGCCCAGTTTGCAAGAAATGACAATAATGCAAGAAATTCTGAAATGAAGACTGGCATTCTTCAACTACTCTATGCTAGTCCCTTTGCAGGGCTTGATCATGAGGACCCATATACACACTTGACAAAGTTCTATGAAATTGCCGGAGCAGTCGGAGCACCTGAAAGAGAGGAAGAGCAAGTGTTTAAAAGACTATTTCCTCACTCATTGATTGGTAAAGCAAAGGATTGGTACCTCGATCAACCTACTCAAATCATGACAAATTGGAATGAGTTAGAAGAAAAGTTTCTTGATAGGTTCTTTCCTCAGTCAAGGTTGCTTGAAGCAAAAACAGCAATTTCTGTGTTCTCTCAAGGTGTGAATGAAACTCTTAATGAAGCATGGGAAAGGTATAAGTCAATGTTGAGAAAATGTCCGAGTCATGGCTTTGATGAACTCACCCAGATTCACATTTTTCGTAATGGCTTACAACCTCAACCGAAGCTTCTTTTAGATGCTACAGCTGGAGGTTCCTTAATGGCTAAGACCGCGGAGGAGGCAATAGAGATAATTGAGAAAATGGCCAGAAATGATCATCAGGTGCAACATAACCGAGGAGTTGTTCCAAAGAAACCGGGACTTATTGAATTAGGAACCAATGATGCTATTCTTGCTCAGAACAAACTTCTTTCTCAACAAGTGGAGGAGCTTACAAAACAAATGGCAAGGTTACCTCAACAACTCAAGGAATTAAATGATCCTAACAAGAACAAACAAGTTGCTTCGTGTGAGCTTTGTAGTGGAGACCACCCTACCGGATATTGTCCACCGGTGAATGAAGTGAATTACATGGCTAATCATAAGGCATCGGGTTGGATGCCGGAAGATTGGAGTAAAAGTGCAATAAAGAAGTTTCTCCATGATGCCAAATTCTATGTGTGGGATGATCCATACTTGTTCAAAATTGGTGTGGATGGTGTGCTAAGAAGATGTGTGACGAGAGAAGAAGCAATGAGAATCTTGTGGCATTGTCATAATTCACCTTATGGTGGGCATTATGTTGGGCAAAGAACGGCGGCAAAAGTTCTTCAATCCGGGTTCTATTGGCCGACGTTATTCAAAGACGCTTACTTGCATGCACAAAGTTGTGACAATTGTCAAAGAAGTGGTGGAGTGAGTAAAAGGAATGAAATGCCATTGACAAATATGCTAGAAGTGGAAGTGTTTGATTGTTGGGGAATAGACTTTGTAGGACCATTTCCTTCATCTTTTGGTTGTGAGTATATATTGGTTGCGGTTGATTATGTTTCAAAATGGGTGGAAGCGTTAGCGTGTCCAAAAGCGGATGGAAAGACCGTAATCAAATTCTTGAAGAAAAACATTTTTACAAGGTTTGGAACACCAAGGATTCTCATTAGTGATGGTGGCTCACATTTTTGCAACACACAGCTTGAAAAAGTCTTACAACAATATGGTGTGAAGCACAAAGTAACCACGGCCTATCATCCACAAGCTAATGGTCAAGCCGAAGTTTCCAACCGAGAAATCAAAAGAATCTTGGAAAAAACAGTTTCGTCGTCAAGAAAGGATTGGTCACAAAAGTTGGATGATGCTTTATGGGCTTGCCGTACGGCATATAAGGCACCGATTGGTTTCACTCCGTTTCAAATGGTTTACGGGAAGAGTTGTCATTTACCTGTGGAGTTGGAGCATAAGGCATTTTGGGCCTTGAAGTTGCTTAACTTTGATCCGAAGGCAAGTGGTGAAATGAGAAGATTGCAATTGCTTGGGATGGAAGAATTGCGATTACAAGCCTATGAATCCAACAAAATTTACAAGGAGAAAGTGAAAGGATATCATGATAGAAAGATTGTGGTGAAGGATTTCAAAGAAGGCCAAATGGTTCTATTGTTCAATTCAAGGTTGAAGTTGTTTCCGGGCAAATTGAAATCCAAATGGTCGGGTCCGTTCCGAATCAAAGAAGTAAAAGACTATGGAGCGGTTGTGCTTGAAAACCCGACAACAAATGAAAGTTGGACCGTCAATGGTCAAAGACTCAAGCCGTATCTTGGTGGTGAAGTCGATCGAAATTCGGAATCCGTTCCGATTTTTGATCCGTAAAGCCGCCTCGGACCGTCGAGCTAACCGACGTTAAACAAAGCGCTAGTTGGGAGGCACCCCAACATTGTAAGTATTCTCTGTTTTATGTACTTTGGGATGTTTGAAAAGTCGGTGGAGAAAAAATCGGGTGGAACAGACTGCTGAAAAACCAGAAAAACCAGAATTTTACTGCTCCGCTGAGCGGACCCCCCTCCGCTGAGCGGACCTGCTAAAAACCAGAAAAAAAAAAGAGGCCCAATGGACCAAACCGGTCCAAAGGCCCACTTAAGAAAGAAATTTGTGGCTGAGCGGGTTCAGAACCCTAACTCACCACACTTTTGAAACATCTCCATCTCCATCTTGATTCCACTTGATTCCATCTCCACCATTTTCAAAGCTTCAAAGTCTTTTTCTCTTCAAATTTCAGATAAGGTATGTGCTCTTTTCTGTTGCAATCTTGTGTTTAAATTTTAGGGTTGTAGATTTATGTTTCTCTTAGGATTTAGTGTGTTTTGGTAGTAGAACTAAGGTTAGATTGTGTTTTAGGTTTGACTTTAGTAGTAGATTTTGTTTATGTTTTAGATTTAGGTTAGATTAGATTTTAAGTTTTAGGGTTTTATCAATTGTATGTGAATATCCTCCCTCTCATAGTTTGTTGTAGTTGTTTACTTGTGATTGAGAGGGGTTTGAAACCCCATGGCTGTTCTGGTGCAGACCTGTTTCTGCAGGTGTTTTTGATTTTCTGCGCAGGTCCGCTGAGCGGACCCCCTCCGCTGAGCGAACCCTGCTGAGTGCAGAATTTCAGTTCTGTTTTCTGAATGTTATGTAATGGTTTAGGGCCTGGTTTCACACTACTAATGGACATGTAAATTGCTATAAATGTTGATTTTGACGATGTGTGTTCGATGTTGTGTTGTTTTTTTTTTAGATGTCGTCAAGAAGTGATCGGGGAAAGCGAGCTAGGCAATTGACAGGTTCAAGTTCAGGAGCTGCTCCGCAACCACCCTTCGATTCCCATAGGTTTCTAGGACCAGAGCAGCAGGAGAGGTTTGAGAAATTGGTTGGTCGGAAGATTTGGCCAGAAAAGGTGTTTGACCTCTCACACAGAGGTAACTTTCATCAGTTTCTGGAAAATATCGCGGAACGCCATTGGGAAGCTCTGATTTCTCCAGATACTCAAATCAATGCGGACCTTGTGCGCGAGTTCTATGCAAATGCGATTCCGGTTGAGGGAAGGGTGTACACTTACACGTCCTATGTGAGAGGTAGGGGCATTTCTTTTTCAAGGGATGCAATTAACAATTTTTTGGGAAGACCGTCTCCTCGTGCTGCAGGTGAGAAGTGTGAGTATGCAAGAAAAAAGGCTGCAAAGACTTGGAATATGCAGGAGATTGCTGATCTGCTATCCTTTGAGCACCGAGGGTTCACTCTTAACCCTTCGGGTTATATTCAGAAGATGGACAGGAAGAACATGACTCAAATGGCACAGCTGTACACAGTGTTCCTCCTGAACAATGTCATGCCGAGAAGCCACACATCTGACCTAACCATTGACATGTCTTGTCTTTTGTTTTGGATTATGACAGGTGGAGAAGTGGATGTGGCTCAAATCATTTCTGAGGAGATTAGAATTGTGGCTTCAAGTGGGACCAAAAGAGGGACAAAGCCATCTGCTCAGCTTGGTTTTCCAAGTTTGATTATGGGGCTGTGTAGGAATGCAGGTGTGGAGTTCCCTAATGTTGCAAGCATGAAATCCACTAGTGTTGTGGAAGCAGGTTATGTGCATAGGCACTGCTCTCCCAAGCTAGGTGTCCAGCAGCATCCTCAGCCACAGAACATGGCTCCTCCTGCTGGTGGTAGGTATAATGAAGAATTAGCTTGCAGGTACAATTGGGCGTATTTTGATGCCAACAGAAGATCGCAGGCGATGATTCATGACTCTCTGTGCAAGCTCTATCGCCACCAAGTCAACCCGGCGGATATTCCCTCTTTTCCTACTAATGAGGATTATGAGGCTCATTGTGCATGGCCTGCGGAGAGGCCATTTTTCAGAGAGGGGGATGGTGAAGAGGAAGAAGAGGAAGGAGATGGCATGGAGCAGGATGATGAGGAGGATTGAGGAGTTTCAGTGATTTTTTTTTTATTGTTGTTTATGTAGTTTATGTTTAGTTTTATAATACTCTGTTATTTACTTTTATGTTGTTGAACTAGTAGCATAATTTCTAGTACCTTTGTTAGTATTAGTAACTACTTTTGTGCCATCCATATGGGGATGAGGTTTGTTGTACTTTGGTGGCCGTGGGTGCCACCCAAACATATTTTGTAGGCAACTTATGCCTTTGTTGTTTAAGTATTTGGTTTAAGTAATGTGTGCTTGTGTGGGCAAGTTATGCCCTTGTTGTTATAATATTGTGTTTTAGTAGTAGAATAGTGTACATATATTATATGTTAAGGTGTATATAATTTTTTTGTGTTTGTCTTGGAATAGAAGTGATGCTCTAAAGAAGAAAAAGTGATAAGGTGTGTCAACATCAAAAATTTGGATGGTGATGATGATATTCTTGATGATGTTCATACCAAGGTAAGTATTTTGTTGCTTTGTAGATTATAAGGTGACTATGAATTAAGGACTTTACACAAAGTTTTGATCACATTGCATTTTAGAAATTTTGTTTGTGTTTGAATCAAAAATAGGACAAAACTAGATAAGTGAGTGGACTTCCATTGTGTACAAAAATAAGAGTGTTCTAGTGATTGATGTTAACTCAAATGATTCATGTTTAATCTTGCTTTGTATGAGACATTAGAGCTTAGAAGGGATCGAGGCAAATTTTTTGAGTAGTATGAGAAAAACCACCTTAAACAAGGCTACCCGTGAGTGTGTGATCTTTTGTAACCAATTTTGAGCCTAAAATTTTTGTTTTGTCAAGTGACTAAAAGGAAAAAAACAATGAATTTTGATAAAGAGAAGTGATTCACTTGACAATTTCTTTGGTAAACACTTAACCCAATAGTACTTGAACCTTAAATGGAAAGCATTGATGTCTTTATAGATAGAAATGTTTAAAGTTGGGGAGAGATGTTTCTTAAAGATAAAGAAAAGAAAGAATATGGTGGTGCAATGCATTCTTTGAAAAAAAAAGAGGAAAGACAATGATAAAAGAAAAGAAAAAAAAATATGTGTTAATGGTCTAAAGAAAAGGAAAGGATGCATTGTATGGTGAAAAACAAAAGGGTAACATATTAGTAGTGTTGTACATAAATAATGCTTTCCATGATCATTCACCCTTTTTGTTTCAATGGCCGTGTACATATAATATCACTTGTTTGGAACCCAGGCCAAGTTACAACCAAATGAAGTCCTCAGTGATCTTTGTCTCTATTGTCTCGTGTGCATAGTATAGATGAATATATGAATTGTTTTGGATGTGCATCATTACTAGGGAGTGTGATTTGTCCTTTATGCTATCATGGCAATTGTCCTTCAATTATTTTTGTGAAGTGAAACATAGGTGATTCATTCATGAACATTATCTCTTTAATGCAATTGTGTTGAAAGTTTGTGTTCAGAAAGTGGTTCATAGTCATGTTAGAATCTTGTACAAGCAAGGAAGACTTATCTTGTAGGTATGTAACTCAAGTTTGAACCATTCAATTGATGTTGCTAACCTCATGTGATTCGATGATGTATGTTTTTGAGCTAACTTTGTTCGAGGACAAACAAAGATCAAAGTTGGGGAGAGTTGTTAGAATCCCATTTGTGCATAGTTTGTATATATGTTTTGTGGTATTTCTGAAACTCTTGTGCCAAATTTGATTACTTTTTGATATAATAGTATGTAAATAAATAACTTTATGTTTATTTTCTAAATTAAGTTAGTTTATTAACTCTTGTTATGTTTTCTTTAGGTTTTAACAATTTTTGGACAAGATGGAATGAGAAGAATGATCAAAACAAGCTTGCAATGAGGATGGAATGCAAAAAGAAGAATTTTTGTGCAAGAAGGTCCGCTCAGCGGAGTCCAAGCGGACCCAGGCAGGGATGCAGCAGTTTTTTTCATCAGCAAGTCCGCTCAGCGGAGCTGAAGCGGACGTGGGCAGTGAAGAACAGAAAATTTACCTCCGCTCAGCGGACCCTCTCCGCTCAGCGGACCTTGAAGACAAAACAGATATTTTACTGCTCCGCTCAGCGGACCCCCTCCGCTCAGCGGACCTACTTTTTCAACTTTTGTTCTTAGCCACATAAAATTGATGATTAAGCATGGTTAGGTTGGTTCTTATCATAACACACATTTGGATAGAAAGTGAGGGCAAGAGAAGAAGAGAAAAACCATTAGTTCTTAAGAGAAAATCAAGATTTCCAAACATCTTTCTTTGATCTTCTTGAGTTTGATGTCACTAAATCTTGGTTTGTTGCTTGTTGTTGAAGCTTCCATGGATATGGAGGGCTAAGTTTCATCTTGTGTCAAGATTAGAGGTAGTTAGTTTGTAAATATGTACTTTCTTTGATCTATTATGTATGAACTTGGTTAATGATTAATACATGGTGAATATCTTGTTATTTATGTTTCATTTGTTGTTTTGGATCACTATTGAGAGATATGTTTCAAAGCTAGACCTAAAAGATATTCATCTATCAATAAACAAACTCTAGAGATAGATTTGTGAGTTGATATTCACAAGTATCGAGCTTTTAAGATTATCATGTTGATTGTCGGCATGAGAGATCATCTGACGGTGAATATGATAATAATCACGATATTGCTTTAGAGATAAACAGTATCGAGAGGATACGTGATTGTATTAATCATGAATAGGTTCATATATATAATCTTTAAAGTACATATGAAGCAAACTAATGAACACTAATCTTGACACAGTTTTACCAAATCGTTTTTAAACCCGAATTTATTGTCTTTAATTTCTTTTAATGCTATTTATCTATCATGATACTAAACACATCCAGAGCCTTAACTCAAAATACACTAAGCTGTAGAACGGCGATAATATCGCATCAATCCCTGAGGAGACGATACTAAAATACTTATCCTATACTTTCTAACAAAGGTTAGCACTCCAACGCTCAAGTCAGTATGTGAGGTAAAAGAGTGAAGTGAAATTGAATTTGAAAATTGTTACCTCACTTTGGACAAGCTATTTGTTAGCCGTAAAATTTGGAGAACCGTTAGATGCACTTGCAGTTAATATCTCCTGCGATCATTAGGATGATAATCTTCGTGTGTTGGGAAGATTCTGGAAGGTGTGAGACCCCTTCCTGTTGGTTGGTTGGGGTCAATGTGGTCGGCCCATAACAGTTCCCCCCCCCCCCCCAAGCCCTTGCCAATGTATAGGTACGCGGGGGCTTGATACTACAACCTCGAATGCTAGCACCCTTTGATCACTTTAAGACATATAAAAGAGAATCGTTTAAGTTTATTTAAGGAATTGTGCATTTAATGCACCATACTTCAAACATCTTTTCGAGGATGTCATCATTATCACTCTTGGGAACTAAAACTTTTGAGTGTAGCGTGTAAGTGATTAGACGTGTTTGATGAAGCCTCTTTGCAAGCTAGAATATAGTCTCATTTAAAAGGATATGTGTCATTTTATTTTGAGTCCTTCTTTTCAAGTCTAGAAGTTTCCTTCTTCTTTAGTGTGATACGAACAAGAAATCAGAGAAAAGTGTTCACAAGTCCCAAAAGAATACTCCATCTTCTTGGGTGAATCCTATTTTTTCTTCCACTATTTCTACTTTTGCTAAAGCATGTGGTCTTGACAAAGGATTTTACGAAGTTGGTTCGTCTTCTGATTGGGAATCTTGATTCCTTCTAAGGACGAAAGAATAAGTGACAAGTATAGAGCTTGCGCCATTCCCTTTTGTTTTGGATCGGCCAAAGGCCCAAGTAATTGAGACCCAATTCGTCTTAAACCCACTCCATTTGACCCAACATATAAAACAGTTCATATACTATGAGAAAGTACAAAATATCTGAACCTCATCTTCACTTTACTCTTCTTGAATATCGAATTGACTTGGACGTTGGAGTGCTAACCATGCAGGTACACCTCACATCGTTGTAAAGGAGATCGGGACCATCGTCCAAGATCATCATTTATCAACCTCTCATCATTTCCGGTTGCTTCAAGATCTAGGGCATCCATTTCTGGTTCCCGAACTGAATAGTGGCGACGTTAGTGAGAATTGACACTTGATTCCTGCATTCAGTTTCAGATCTAGTTTCTGATTGATCAAGTTGTAATCTCCTTAGATTGTCGAATAAGAAATGAATTATACCTCAGATTCTAATGGTTTCCACAGATCTAGCTCACTTTTTGATTTCATCATCCTTTGCTCCTTCAAATCTTAGAACCAATAGAAGAGAGAGCAAAAATCAATAACCGTCATTTCTGCCTTAATTCCCCGCCATCAAATATCTCCTCGAGAGATCCGCAAGATAGAAAAAGTAAAAATTCCAGACCCAAATCTAGGGTTCTGTCAGGGCCTGATGGCAATTTCCACAGAAGTCGAGCCAAGGTTTCAAAACCCATTGTTCGACCTGGTTGCACCCACGCCCCCCTGTCGTTACCAGGATGATGAAAGGGGAACACATGGAAGATACCGCAAGTTCGTAGTTAATATTGACTGAGTATTGTAAGCTCATAGTTAACATCGGGCATCAATCCAGTATCGGGGTGCATCCTGTGAGCACCACAAGATGCTCTCTCGAGATTTCGAGGGAAGCTGACCAACATAACATATTCATCGAAGGAGCAACTCGGACCTCTTTGAGGAAGATACCCGCTCCGAAGCAGGAGGAAGTTGGGCTCTCTTAGCCCAAAAATTATCAAGCAACTCACCGATGCATCAAACAAGGCAATTCGAAGACTCCAGAGTCAACTGCGGCCTTAGGTCACACCCACTGGGGCAATTGACCACCTAAGCAAACATCAATCGATACTAAGATCGATACCTTAGATGCCATCCAATCAAATGAGACGCTTCAAAACTCATAGGATGATCAACTTGGAACACTGTCATACCCCAAAATTTGCCCTCCATGTTCCATTCACAATGATTCAGAATTCAAGATTCAATGCCAAAGCTTTGCTCAAACAATCCCCAAGATCCACAGTCAACTGATTCAAACCTGAAGGTCAATTGCAATCAAAGCAGGATTCAAATTAGGATCATTGGTCAAACATCAAGTATAGAGGAGTATAACCATCATTTGATCAAGAATGATCATGATTCCATTAATAGAAACTCAGAGATGAACAAATACAAAAAGGTTCAAATTAGGGTTTCTTAGGAGAAAGTCAACCCAACTTTGACTGGGCATAACTTTCACATGGAACATCAAAAATTCCTCACTCAAAGCCTATTTTGAAGTAAATTGGATTCTCTACAACTTTGTCTCTCACAAGCCAGGGCTAGAAATGATTCGTTTGAGAGATACAATGCAAAAGATTACAGGTCATTTTCAGGCATCCTCCAAAAGCAGTTTTTTCCCAAAGAGGATATGATCAAGATAAAAGCTCCAAATGAAAAATATATTCCAAAGTGGCTTGTAGAGGACCTCTTGAGGTTTCCAAAAAGTCTTAGAACTCCCTCATAGCTTAAAAATTGAGTGAAATATGATTGATCAAAGTCGGGTGATTTTTGAAGGCAAAATGTGAAAAAAGAAGGTTCAAATTGAGAAACTTTGCAAATGGGCCTATGGTTTTTTTGATGCAATCTTGGTCCACAAGTCATTAGCATGCCCAAAATCATTTGCCACGAAATTTAGCATTATATTTGATTTAATATGATTTTTTATTTCATTTTAATGATTTAAATTAAGATAAAAATCAAATATTATGGTAAAGGAGATATTTTGATTGATTCCAATCAATATTTATGACTAAATGCAATATAATTGCGTGACATATTAATTGGGAAAAGATTGGCACAAGTTGGGACCAAAATAGAAGGTTTTGAATCAAAAATAAAATCAAATTTCCAAGATTGGCAAGATTTGATTCAAGAGGTTTTTGGACTGTTTTGTTTAACCTAATACAGGCTTATAAGTATCTGAGGATAGGCACACGAATAAGGGTTCAGAAATTGGGAGAAAGAGGCACATTCAAGAACACAAAAATCTTCATAAAACTCAAAATCGGTTTGGTAGAATTGGGGCATCTCAAGGAGTTTTAAAGATTGCAAAAGTTTCCCCAAGAGTTTCTGAACGTGTGAGGATCATCACGCTGCAACAACAACCCCAGATCAATCTCCGTTTAGCCAAGGTAAGTTTCTCTGAAACTTGGCTCGAATAGGGTAATTCACGCATTTTTATGTGATTCTGATTGCATATTATATTTTGTTGGTGTGTTGCGAACGTGTATGTGATTTTAATTGAAATTCTGGGCGTGTTTAAGGTGGTTCACCATCGTAGGCCGTTAGGGTTCTTGAAGGTTTGCAATTGGGGCTTTTTGCTAGGCATAAAATTAGACCAAATCGATTACATAGCCGAGTTCGTACGATTCAGACGAGCAAGGGGAGGGTATCGCGAAATATTTATACGTATCCAGGTGGTAATCGCTATTTTTCAGGCATACATGCTACGAAATAATTCGCAGCAGATTCGTAGCAAAACTTCTTAGGAAGTTGCAGGTTCTCTTGGGACGATGATGATGTGTCATCATGGCGTTGGCTGGTTTGAAAGTCCGCGCGCATTTTTATATGGCTTTTACTTGTTTTTTTTATATATGTTGATTGCGTTTTCTTGAACGAATGAATGAAGTAGCAGAGACGGTAAGGGGCGCGTGCGTTTAGGCTTAGGGTCCAGGGTTCGATCCCTGGCCCTTTTCTTGTTTTTTCTTCAATTTGTCCCCTTGATCCCATGCGCACACAACCTTATGGCACACCATGCTCCATCAAGATCTCACCCTCAACCCTCCACCAAGCCAGATCCAGCAGCCCAGATTTAAACCCATACCATGTACTACACAAAGCTGCCACATTGAATCAAAACTCTATTAATTAAAATATTTTTAATTAATTTATATGTTTTAGTTAAATTCTTTTTAAATATTCATTCATATAATAATAATTTATTTTTATAAATAAATTAATATATGATACTAATATTTAAGATGACAATTTATTGTTTGTTCCGATTAAATCGATTAATCGTGATGGTCAATAATAATTTTAATTAAAATTCTATTTAATTAAAATACAATTCAATTATATTCGATTAAATGGTTGCAACTATCTTATTAGTTGTTATGATTAATCTTTTTTCTAAACTTCAAATTTGTTATTCTTTTTAATCGAATCAATCGATTGCGAGGGGTAACAATGCAAATCAATTTATAATTATTAAAAAATATCATAATTCGTTATCAGTAATAATCAAATCAATTGATTAAAATTGGTAACGATACAACTTTCAATCTGTTAACTATGGCGATCGAATCTATTGATCGTTGCGGTTAATAGTGCCATATCAAATCAGGGTTGTACGCCCAAATCTAAAACACACTAAACCACAACACTACGGATTTTCATCCTTTTCAATCAGGCAATTCAAAATGCCTTTCAAATCACAAACTACGATAGGCCATTCAAAAAGCCTTCAAACCATTCAAACTCTAATTCTAAGGCGTACAACCCTTCCCCGAACTACGTTGACTCTGATTCTCCATAAGGAGATACGTAGGCACTTGGCAACAAGGCGAGTCCCCCTCCCTAAAATCTCAATTTTCCCCTATTCAATTCCTTAGCCATAAACCTTTATCTTTGAATGTTATCCTTTAGGAAAGGGTTGAGGGTGCCTAACACCTTCCCTCGACCTGAATATAGTATCTTACCCTGATCTCTATACTGCGTAGGGTTTCCTATTCGCCCTTCAGAATAGGTGGCGACTCTCTAAGTTTAAATTTTAGGCAGGTTGCTACAGCTGGCGACTCTGCTGGGGACACTTAATGGTGAATACTATGCTCCTATAGGTTTTGGCAGGGTTTAGGTTTGACAACTTTTTAGGGTTTGGCTAATTCGCCTTTTTTAGGGTTTGTTATTATTATTATTTTTTATTTTTTATCTAAAAAATATTTAATTGTTTATAATATGTTTATATTTAATTTTTTATGTTAATATATTTATATTTAATTGCCTAATTGTCATATTTTTATATGCACTGCTGACATATTATGTTAAAACCCTAAGTGTGGGGGTTAACTTTGAGATCAATAGGGGAGTGTGAATCTCCTACGAGTCTCATTGATAACTCCACTCGGAGTGGGTTGAGTATTCGGAAATGTCCAAAACGAGGCTTGACTTTGTTGAGGGCAGGACTGAATACTTGGCTGATCTCTCCGAGAACCTACCCCAAAAATTCGAACCTCATGGATAAAGTGAGTTGTTCTAAAATCCGAAGAGACAAAAAGTCTCGGAGGTTACGAACGACCCCATGAGACCCTCTAGAACGACCCCCTATAAAAGGTTGGCTCCCAAGAGCCGCTACGTCGAACCTATGAACTTATGTGATTTGTGCTATATGTATATATTGTGTGGATCATTATTTTTATTATTTTCTTTTTTTTCATTCATCATACATCATGTGCATTCTTGCATCGTATTTTATTCAAAAAAAAAAGAAAAGAAAGAGGATATCATACACATCATGCATGGCATACATATCATTTTCCTGACATTAAGAGAAGATTCATCTTCTATCTCCAGAGCAAGGGACCATTGGGAAGGATAACCTAACATCCCGACCATACTATCAAACAAGATTTCAGCAGAAGAAATCAATGGATCAGTTGGAACAGAATCAAGCCGCCCTTCGTGAGGAAGTAGATCAACTGAAGGTCAGTGTGGAAGAGGTTAAAGGAGGTATGGCTCAGATGCTAGAGTTCATGAAGGCCCTCCTAGACAAACAAGACAAAGCAAAAGAGGTTCAGTCTGGGGATACCCTGGTTCAGGATGAGATCCCCAATGACGAAAACCCGCTGCTAGGATTTGTTCCAGGCTTTGACCCTACTTAGGACAGACCTCAAGTCCGATCTGTCAGGAGAGCTATCCAATTCCAAGAGAAAGGAGAGACCTCTCAAGAAGGATTTCTCCCTCCTCCACAAACCAAAGGGGCAACCCGCACAGTTCGCATTCCTGGTAGCAATATCCCTAAGGATGATGATTACTTGGAGCAACAATACGGGGTGCAAGAGGCGGACAATGCAGACCAAGCACCTCAGACACAACAGTCTGTTCCTAACTCTAAGGAAGACTCCAAGGGTAGTGAACAAATCAAGGCGCTGGAGGAGAGACTAAAAGTGATAGAAGGATACGATGTCTTCGATGTGGATGCCTTCGAAATGAGTTTGGTCTCAGACTTGACCATCCCTCGCAAATTCAAGATTCCCGATTTCGAGAAATACAAAGGACTCACATGTCCGAGGAATCACTTGCGCATGTATGTACGAAAAATGGCTGCTTACGCCCACGATCAAAAGCTGATGATACATTTCTTTCAAGAAAGTTTAAGCGGAGCGTCTATTGACTGGTACATGCAACTAGAGAAGTCTTCTGTCCGAAGCTGGAATGATTTGGCCAACACCTTCTTAAAGCATTACAAGTACAACCTGGACATGGCACCCGATCGGATGCAATTACAAAACATGTCACATAAGAAGGATGAATCATTCAAGGAGTATGCCCAAAGGTGGAGGGAAATGGCTTCTCGAGTCCAACCTCCCCTAATGGACAAAGAACTGGTGGACATATTTATGAGCACTTTGCAAGGACCATACTACGACAAGATGGTCGGAAGCATATCTTCAGGGTTCTCGGACTTGGTAGTCATTGGTGAGAGAATTGAAGATGGAATCAAAAATGGGAAGATACAAGGGGCACCCTCAGGTTCCTATCACACAAAGAAGTCATATGACGGAAAAAGGGAACCCAACACTGTCGGAGCGATCTTGGTTAATCAAACACCAACACTACAACAGAAGGATCAGCAAAAACAACAGGGTGGCCAACGCCCCTGGAGGTCCAAGCCAAAACGATCATTCACCCCATTGCACATGCCGCTGTCTCAAGCTCTACAACATTTGCTCAGTCAGAACTTGGTAACTCTGCTGCCTCCATACTCAGCTCCGGCTAACCCCGCTCCCGGGTACAAGCATCATGCTAGGTGCGCTTATCATTCAGATAGTCCTGGTCATGACACAGAGGATTGTGGCCCCTTGAAGCACAAGATCCAAGATTTGATTGAAGAAGGGCTCATTGAGTTCGAAGATCCTAGCAAGTCTAACACCATAGGTGGCTAGAAGGAGGATTTCTTAGATCATTAGTTTTGTTTCCATTTGCAATTTCTTTCCGTTTGTTTAAACATTAGTCTTAGGACATATGCTATGTACTTTTCAAAAAAATCATTAATGCATTGCTTACGTTTGTCTTGATTCATTCCTAGTGTTCTCACTATATTTAAAACTGTGTTTTTACTTGGTTTTCTCCTTTGTGATATTCAACTCTCGTTAAGGTTGTACACCTTTTGAGGGAGAATGACGAAAACGATACCACAATTTCATACACTACGCTTTCGAACAGACCGTGTTGACGATGTACAGGCATTTGTTCAATCCCTAAAACAACGGAGATATAAGGATGTTAATCCCTCGTCAACCCCTTTGAGCCCAAAGAAGTAGGAGTTTTCCTTCATACAAAATAAAACCCTTAACATATAACCTGGGGGTAGGGTAGCTGCTCAGTTAACTTAATTATTCCAAACTGTTCCTTTGAACATAACCACCGATGGTTCTCCGTCATGATTAAGCCTGGCAGTCAATATCCGCAAAGGAAAAAAAGAGAAAGCAATGCAAAAGCCTGCTGAGTCAAAACCTATTAAGGAGACTTAGGCAACATTGGGGCATCCCGCTGACTGCAGTTTTAAAACAAACAGTTCAGGCAAAAGTTAGGGATAACAAAGTCGAAAAAAGGTTACTATGTACCTTCGACAAAAGGAAAAAAATTGCAAAAAAGGAGAATGACTGCCTTTGCAGATAAACCTTTGGTTTTTGAACCATCATAAATGCCAATGTCACAATTCCCAAATTCTTTTGGAGACTAAACGCATAGCTAACTGAGCATAGGACTGGAGAACATCACGAAGATTGGGATGGGTACAAATAAACTTTGAGCCACTATCCTTTGTTTTTTAAACCGTGAACCAGGCCACGTTGCAACCCTTAAAAGTCCTAACTGAAGCATGGTTAGTTCGGAAGCATATCGTTACTAAAGGTATCCCGACTCCTTAAGGTCTACTATAACTCTTGAGTTGATATCACTTTCTTACCAAAAAAAAAAAAAAAAAACTTCGTTTTACTCAAAAATGTTTTTTTTCAAGACAGACGTATGCATTTGCACTTCATTATAAAGTACACTTGTCTATATAGATTTAAATGTTAACATCAGGGAGAAGTTGCATGGGGCATGGTTAATGTCTAAAAATCCTACTGACTGACGAAGTAGCTTTTAAAAGCTTGTCAAAAGAAGAAGCATCTCTCACACATGACTGAGATAGCTGAAATGCACACGGGGCATAACTCGTCATTATCCCATTTATATGGGGCAATCAAATCAAGATTCATAAAATCTCTCAAGGACGCTGAACAGCCCATGGGGCAAGTCCAGTACCTGGGGGCATGTTGCAAAGGTCACTCAGTATCAGATGTTGTCAATATCACTTTCACATCCTTTCCAGGAACCTTTACAGGATATTTCTCAATTTGTCCATATAGTCTTCTTTAAGACATTTTCAAATACTTTTTACCCTTTCTAGGAGCCTTTTTCAGACAGTCTTTTAAAAGACCCACCTTCTTATCCTTTCTATTTTCAAACCCTTTCAGACAGTCTTCTCTAAGATATAGTCATTTCCAAGAACCTTTTCTAGGTAGTCTTCTGTAAGACATCTCTTAACTTTTTCAGTTAGTCTTTTAAGACATATTCAAACTTCTCTTACGCTTCCAAAAAAAAAACCTTGTCAAACTTTATTTAAAGTACAGAGTCTTTTCTAAGACAGTTCACCATTCTTTCTAGAGTAATCTTCTTCAAGATGTTTTCCCTGAGTTTTGTTCAAAACCTCGCGTTCCTAACAATAGTCTTAATCCTCTATAGGAATATTTCCGACCCTTTACACAACACATCCCTTTGAGCTTTGTTTAAAGCTCAGTCTTATTTAAGACAAGTTCACGTTTCTTTCCAAAGACCTTTCCAGGTAATCTCAAAAAAAATCATCATCATCTCATTCTGGGTACCCAGCAAATCACTATCCGTCAGGCGCGACCAAAACGCATGACTCAGCATCTGCTTCATATTCAAATCAACACCTAGCATCAAGGAGACCTCTAAACTGGTCTAATCAAAGACGGTCATTCCTGATAAAGACCCTTAGATGGGGAAACCACGTTCAGAGGGTTTTCCTAGAGCAGGGGCATACAATCCAGAATCCTATTGACTGGGGGGCATATTTTTCAAGAATTCAAACCCTGGGGCAATGCATATCAGGCAAGACATGGTGAAATTCGAGTTCCCTCGAAAGGTCCCTCCTTCAGATTAAGGGGCACGTCTCCCAAAATTTCCAATATTCGGGAAGTCACATTGGCATCATACAAAAAGCATTGTTGCATATTTGATATTCTCACGCCTGTACCATTCACATCCCGCAGTGTGGGATAGGCATACATGCATAATTCTCATTGAGAATCTCATTACATGACACATGCATCATGACATTGCATAAAACTAACGCTACCTTTTCAGGTCACTTCACTTCAAAAAGATGTCATCATCAAATTATCACGCAAACATGATCGTATCAACGATTCAATCTTAACAGATACAATTCCAATACTTCATTCCAAGTCTTTCTTCAAAGGCAATCCAGAAGCAATCAAACAGTTTCTTACCTTTCCAGGTAGTCTTGTCCAAGATAACTATCCTAACCTTCCCAAGCAGTCTTGTTTAAGACATATCCCAAACCTTTCTAGGTAATTCCGTTTAAAACGCTCGCATCCTTTATAGGAATCTTTTTAGATGGTTTTGTTTAAAACGTTTCATATCCTCTATAGGAATCTTTTTAGATAGTTTTGTTTAAAACGTTTCATATCCTTTATAGGAATCTTTTTAGATAGTTTTGTTTAAAACGTTTCATATCCTTTATAGGAATCTTTTTAGATGGTTTTGTTTAAAACGTTTCATATCCTTTATAGGAATCTTTTTAGATATTTTGTTTAAAAACGTTTCATATCCTTTATAGGAATCTTTTTAGATGGTTTTGTTTAAAACATTTCATATCCTCTATAGGAATCTTTTTAGATAGTTTTGTTTAAAATGTTTCATATCCTTTATAGGAATCTTTTTAGATAGTTTTGTTTAAAACGTTTCGCATCCTTTATAGGAATCTTTTTAGATGGTTTTGTTTAAAACGTTTCATATCCTCTATAGGAATCTTTTTAGATATTTTGTTTAAAAACATTTCATATCCTTTATAGGAATCTTTTTAGATAGTTTTGTTTAAGACTCATCATTCCCTTTATAAGAACCTCTTTAGGTAGTTTTTGCAAAACATTTTCAGCCTCTTCAGATAGTCTTCTTCAGGACAGATTTTCATATCCATTCCAGAAACCTCTTCAGGTAGTCTTATGCAAGACATTACTTCTTCTCTCCTCAAATACAATCAAATGATCAAGGTCAGAAAAGCATTTGCTTTAGACAAGTATCCTGCCAGACAAATGGGTGGCATCTATAAGCTCATCTCCCACAGAGCTATTTCCCAACGCAAGCAAATTTCAGGGTATTTCAGTGTCCAATCAGCTTCTACCTCTTCAGGTTCAAGAAGATTGAACAGGGGCAGCTGTCATACCCCAAAATTTGCCCTCCATGTTCCATTCACAATGATTCAGAATTCAAGATTCAATGCCAAAGCTTTGCTCAAACAATCCCCAAGATCCACAGTCAACTGATTCAAACCTGAAGGTCAATTGCAATCAAAGCAGGATTCAAATTAGGATCATTGGTCAAACATCAAGTATAGAGGAGTATAACCATCATTTGATCAAGAATGATCATGATTCCATTAATAGAAACTCAGAGATGAACAAATACAAAAAGGTTCAAATTAGGGTTTCTTAGGAGAAAGTCAACCCAACTTTGACTGGGCATAACTTTCACATGGAACATCAAAAATTCCTCACTCAAAGCCTATTTTGAAGTAAATTGGATTCTCTACAACTTTGTCTCTCACAAGCCAGGGCTAGAAATGATTCGTTTGAGAGATACAATGCAAAAGATTACAGGTCATTTTCAGGCATCCTCCAAAAGCAGTTTTTTCCCAAAGAGGATATGATCAAGATAAAAGCTCCAAATGAAAAATATATTCCAAAGTGGCTTGTAGAGGACCTCTTGAGGTTTCCAAAAAGTCTTAGAACTCCCTCATAGCTTAAAAATTGAGTGAAATATGATTGATCAAAGTCGGGTGATTTTTGAAGGCAAAATGTGAAAAAAGAAGGTTCAAATTGAGAAACTTTGCAAATGGGCCTATGGTTTTTTTGATGCAATCTTGGTCCACAAGTCATTAGCATGCCCAAAATCATTTGCCACGAAATTTAGCATTATATTTGATTTAATATGATTTTTTATTTCATTTTAATGATTTAAATTAAGATAAAAATCAAATATTATGGTAAAGGAGATATTTTGATTGATTCCAATCAATATTTATGACTAAATGCAATATAATTGCGTGACATATTAATTGGGAAAAGATTGGCACAAGTTGGGACCAAAATAGAAGGTTTTGAATCAAAAATAAAATCAAATTTCCAAGATTGGCAAGATTTGATTCAAGAGGTTTTTGGACTGTTTTGTTTAACCTAATACAGGCTTATAAGTATCTGAGGATAGGCACACGAATAAGGGTTCAGAAATTGGGAGAAAGAGGCACATTCAAGAACACAAAAATCTTCATAAAACTCAAAATCGGTTTGGTAGAATTGGGGCATCTCAAGGAGTTTTAAAGATTGCAAAAGTTTCCCCAAGAGTTTCTGAACGTGTGAGGATCATCACGCTGCAACAACAACCCCAGATCAATCTCCGTTTAGCCAAGGTAAGTTTCTCTGAAACTTGGCTCGAATAGGGTAATTCACGCATTTTTATGTGATTCTGATTGCATATTATATTTTGTTGGTGTGTTGCGAACGTGTATGTGATTTTAATTGAAATTCTGGGCGTGTTTAAGGTGGTTCACCATCGTAGGCCGTTAGGGTTCTTGAAGGTTTGCAATTGGGGCTTTTTGCTAGGCATAAAATTAGACCAAATCGATTACATAGCCGAGTTCGTACGATTCAGACGAGCAAGGGGAGGGTATCGCGAAATATTTATACGTATCCAGGTGGTAATCGCTATTTTTCAGGCATACATGCTACGAAATAATTCGCAGCAGATTCGTAGCAAAACTTCTTAGGAAGTTGCAGGTTCTCTTGGGACGATGATGATGTGTCATCATGGCGTTGGCTGGTTTGAAAGTCCGCGCGCATTTTTATATGGCTTTTACTTGTTTTTTTTATATATGTTGATTGCGTTTTCTTGAACGAATGAATGAAGTAGCAGAGACGGTAAGGGGCGCGTGCGTTTAGGCTTAGGGTCCAGGGTTCGATCCCTGGCCCTTTTCTTGTTTTTTCTTCAATTTGTCCCCTTGATCCCATGCGCACACAACCTTATGGCACACCATGCTCCATCAAGATCTCACCCTCAACCCTCCACCAAGCCAGATCCAGCAGCCCAGATTTAAACCCATACCATGTACTACACAAAGCTGCCACATTGAATCAAAACTCTATTAATTAAAATATTTTTAATTAATTTATATGTTTTAGTTAAATTCTTTTTAAATATTCATTCATATAATAATAATTTATTTTTATAAATAAATTAATATATGATACTAATATTTAAGATGACAATTTATTGTTTGTTCCGATTAAATCGATTAATCGTGATGGTCAATAATAATTTTAATTAAAATTCTATTTAATTAAAATACAATTCAATTATATTCGATTAAATGGTTGCAACTATCTTATTAGTTGTTATGATTAATCTTTTTTCTAAACTTCAAATTTGTTATTCTTTTTAATCGAATCAATCGATTGCGAGGGGTAACAATGCAAATCAATTTATAATTATTAAAAAATATCATAATTCGTTATCAGTAATAATCAAATCAATTGATTAAAATTGGTAACGATACAACTTTCAATCTGTTAACTATGGCGATCGAATCTATTGATCGTTGCGGTTAATAGTGCCATATCAAATCAGGGTTGTACGCCCAAATCTAAAACACACTAAACCACAACACTACGGATTTTCATCCTTTTCAATCAGGCAATTCAAAATGCCTTTCAAATCACAAACTACGATAGGCCATTCAAAAAGCCTTCAAACCATTCAAACTCTAATTCTAAGGCGTACAACCCTTCCCCGAACTACGTTGACTCTGATTCTCCATAAGGAGATACGTAGGCACTTGGCAACAAGGCGAGTCCCCCTCCCTAAAATCTCAATTTTCCCCTATTCAATTCCTTAGCCATAAACCTTTATCTTTGAATGTTATCCTTTAGGAAAGGGTTGAGGGTGCCTAACACCTTCCCTCGACCTGAATATAGTATCTTACCCTGATCTCTATACTGCGTAGGGTTTCCTATTCGCCCTTCAGAATAGGTGGCGACTCTCTAAGTTTAAATTTTAGGCAGGTTGCTACAAACACTAGAAGAAAAAACACATTGACTAAAGACTTCAGACCCCGTACAACCATACTGATATCAGTGCCAAGGATTATCCACCCTAGAAGTTATTTATTTATTTGTAAGAATTTACTTCATTATGAAAATAAAAATGTGTGTATATATATATATATATATATATATATATATATATATATATATATATATATATATATATATATATATATATATATATATATATATATATATATATATATATATATATATGTGTGTGTGTGTGTGTGTGAAAATTCAATTCAATATTAAAATAAAAATGTGTGTGTATGTGTGTGTATATAAATATGTGTGTGTGTTTATTTATTTAGACTTATGTTATGTGTTTCTTTTTTTCTCTCTCTAATAGGATGTCCGAAACGGGAGAAAAATAAAATAAAATGTTTGAATATGTTTCTGATACAGACTTAACACATTTATGCGGTTCTGGTGCGACTTAAGTGTATTATGAGCTAATTGTGTATCCGATATGAACTTAACGCACTTTTGCAATTCCGATACTTAAACACACTTCGGATCCAACTGCATACTCGATGCAGGCTCAACGCATTTACTAGATTTTGATACGGGTTAAAATGCATCACTTACATCAAGGTGAATCCAATACAAACTTAACGCATCTATGCGATTTTCATATGGCTTAAGCACTTTTCATGTCCAATTGTGTGTTTGATACAGACTTTAGGGACTTTAGGCAGTCTTATGATTCTGATACGGCCCAAGTGCACACCTCACATCCGAGGTTTATTCAATGTGATTTGATGTAGCTGTCGTACCCCTAAGATCTAGCCAATCCTTGGGCGTAGGTGGTGGATCCCAGAGACGTCAACTTCGATTCGAGCCAAACCTTGAGGTCAGGGACGAGAATCCAACCCCCAAACAAGGATCCTCGTCCCTTTCTATTTTAATATATTGCATTATCTTTCATTTTCTATTTTATATTTTGTTTGATTGAAGGAAGTATGTGGCAATACACTAACTGGTTTGATAAGCAGCCTCTTATTTCTTAACCTTGTGATCATTCTTTTCTTACTATTAATTTGTTTGATAAGCTGCCTCTTGTTTCTGATCAAACGTTATGGTTGTCGGAAACACAATTAATTTGGGATCATGGGATACTAATGGTAAGCATTATGTTACACATCAATTGTATTGCGTGAACAATGTTAGAAAGTTAAACTTAATTTCTTGTGTAGTTATTATTGTGATACCAATCTGTCATTTTCTGAATTTTGAAAGTTTTTTTAGAGTACCCCAGAATCATGTGAAACTTATGGATAATGAGAAGAGATGAAAAGGACAATTGATGCATCTATGTATTTAGAATGCAGCTAAAGACACAACAAGTGATGATTATTGTCTATGCATATATAGCTATTATATATTCATTATAACCATAATCTAATTTTGTTTGTTTTTGCAAGTTTAAGATGAGTTGGGATCCATATACGGTGTTAGGTGGCCAGTGGGAGGAAATGTGCACCGGAAAAGGCCCTGTGTATTGCAGTTTGTTTATCGGAGACTTGTATGTATGGTTCCTCCGACATCTGAGTATCCATCGATGACAAGCAAAACATTTGATACCACTCGCACACTTGCTTGTCGGGCATTACATGCTTGTAATGTTATCTTGTATTTATGTTTCTATGTGAAGCATGAAGGTTTTCTATGTCAAGAGATGTTGATTGAAAACATACATTTTTTCATGTTAATTGTCACTTGTTTTATTATATGTTTTGATTATTAGAGAAAAACTGGCTAAGTTTTATAAGTATGATGATCAATGTTTTGCTTTTAGATTTTCGTTATAAATGATCTATTTTGCTAAGTAAATTTGAGTGATCTATCTTGCTAAGTAAATTTGAATTATGTTTCTAATCAGAAAATTGATGAGTACTAGAAGGTTCTTTTCTTAAATTGTTAAAGGAACCATTACAAGTAAGCCCGTTGATGAGTACAATGTTGTCTCAATTCAAAAAATAAATTTTAAAAATTTTGAAAATATATTAGCTTTAGATTTACTTGCAGATTTAAAATTTCCTGTGGATTCATTTGAGAATAATACTTGCGGTTTTACATATGATTTTTTTAAAATCAAGTAATTTAACGGCGGTTAAAACCTTCGCAATGATGTTATTAAGGCAATTCCTAAACAACTGCAAAATTTAGAGGCGGTTGGAGCGACAATTTACAAAAGCGCCGCAGAACACACTTGTGACACAAGATTTTGCAACAGTTGCCAAACTGTCGCAACTAGAGTTTTGCGCGAGTTCAAACTGCCGTAACAACCAAAATACCATCGCAAAGCCCCCCGTTTTTCTTATAATGTTTAAGCCGATCAGCTCGTCGTATTTAAATAATATGATTATTTTTGTTATTTTATTATTATATTATATATTGTACTTTAAATTAAAATCTAAAATTAAAAATAATTTATCTGGAAGAACTTATGAAAATAGATTGAAAACACCTTATAAATAATGTCATAAGTTGTTTTCATAAGTTTTCTTAAACAAATAGTCTCACAAAACATATGATATTAGATAAGCTCAAATAATTCAATGCAAGTAAACTTGAAATATAATTGATCTTTTAAATTTTTTTATTTTATATAAACATTAATTGAATTTCTTATTTACATATGTTAAAATAAAATAGACTTTTAAGTAACCTAACAAGCTAATCAGATATTCAGAAAGGTCAGACTCTGACCTAAAGACAAGTCTATGACAAATTACAAGTCAAAATTAGACTTTGATATTTTTTTGCCGACCAAACTTATGTTTGACAAAATCTAATTTGACCCGGCATATTCCCACCCCTAAGCCAGCAAATGCAGGGTAGGTATCAACACCTGCACTGTTTTCATCACTCTTATTTTTAAAAGTCGGATTTTCTTCATCTAGGCCTCTAATTAAATAGATTTTCTTCTATTCAATTTGGGCAATTTCTATCGGTTAAGTCATGGTCAAATTTTGTTGCCATGAAGTGTGTTGGTGTCTTTTCTAGAGGAGGTTATTGTATCTCATCCTGTATGCTATATGATTTGCTCAAATGATGTGTTATCTATTTGGCCCATTATTAATATTTGAATTTTGTTGTCCTTCACTACAGTATTCTTATCTAAATATAGGATCACTTCACCTTTTGTCCTTCCACTCATGTTGTGATTAATGGGAACATGTTTATTGGATTTTACTTGTACATTGTTTACTATTACAACTTGTCAATTTATGGTGGTTGGTTCTCCATTAAGGTGAATTCAAGAAATTTTAGAAATCTTTCTCATTCAAAGGTTGACTAGATCGAATGGAAACCTCCAGAGGTCAAAATTGAAAGAAATGGGGAATATTTGATATGATCAGTTCATCTGTTGAAGACATGAAGTTTAACATGGAACATTTCCTTGAACTTCTTGGTCGATAGTTAGTAAGTTTAACATGGGTGCTTGTGTCTATTGATACTTTATGAGATCAGAATTGCATGATGTATGGCAGTTTGGTCCGAAGGGTTCATATGATGTAGTTTTGTTTTCTATGTTTGTTTAAATACTGTTATATGCTCTCTATTGTGGTTTTTGGATGATTGTTATGGGAGTTGTTTGATCTTCTTTTATCTTGGCCAAACAAGTGAAATGAAATATGAATATTTAAAATTAAAAACACTTCAACTTGTTTTATTTTATTCACTTCAATATCTAATTTGTCCTGTAAGCTATGTTGGTTAGGAAGGGCAACGTAGGGCGGAGGTTGATCAGCATTACCAACTCCCCCGTCATCAGTACTATTCCCGCCACCGCTTTCAAATTCAGTTGGGAAAGATTATTGAATATTTTCCCTTACCCAATTACCTCCATAAATCTTAGCTTGTTTTTTTTATTAAATTAAAATAAGTTTACGTATTTTCAAATATTTGTATTTCTTCATAGGTTTTTTCTTGGTTGCCTTCAAAAAAGAATGGGTAAATTACCCCAACATCACAATTATTTTTAAATTATTATTAATGATATATATTTTTTAAATTTTTTATATTATTATATTTTTCAAAAAGGCTTTTATCTCCTTTTCTTCCCGCTACTTCATCTTCTTCATTTTTTTTAAAATTTTCTACTTATACATTTTTTTAAAGTAATCAAAATATAAAATCCATATTCATTAGAGAAGAAAGAGTACTGATGATCGATGATTTATTCTTTCTTTGAATTAGTAGAAGGATGAATATCATTTTAGATTTAAAAAATTTTAAATGTTATTTTAGAGAAAAAAGTAGATATGAAAATTTCGACTTAATTCATAAAATTACTCAAGATTTAAAGATAATTATTAAATTCAAAATAAATTTTGTATTTATTTATTTGGGTATTGTTGCATTTAAGAAATTAGAAAATCATTTTTCTTTGGATGAATTTATGGGCAAATGATTTATTTTTTTCATTAGGTTTCTGAAATTGAAATAGAAATACTTATCTTCATCAAGTTTTTTTTTACATGTCTGTTCAATATAAATTAGAAAATATTTATATATGAACATATATAGTTTTGCTTTCACATAAATCATGGGTGGGTGGTTATTTAAAGTTATGGTTCACATAAATTTTTGTGTTTCTTCGAGTGTGTGTCTCATATAAATAATCAATTTTCTTAGAATAAATTATTAATTTAGTATATGAGTATCATTTCCTAACATATATAAAATTATTAAGTAATAGAAATTCACCATATTAGTCTACGAAATAGTATATTAAATTTCTGTGTGATAAGACACATTTTTTAACCTCTAATTTTATCAAATATTTCAATTAGTTTATTAACTATTAGTTTCAACTATCAATTATAAGCTATAAACCATCAATCATCAGATATAAATTATAAGCAATTAATTAGCTTATCAGTCAACTGTTATTTTTATCAAACAAATTTTAAAATTTCTAATTTAAGTCCTTAGATTCATATTCCTAAAATGTTTTTTTTGATTCAATTATTAAATTGGTCGAACCATGTGTACATAAGGTTTAGAATTATAAGGATCAATGTACAAGTTTCAATTAGATTTTGAATTATCTCTACATCTAATGATCTAACAACCATTGAAGTGGACAATGAATGACATTTATCCATATAGAAGTGTTCTATACCGACCAAATGCTCCGAACATGTTATTCGGTCAACAAACCGCACTGCGCGATACGAGCAGCTATTCGGGCCTCTTAGTCGAATCGCCTCTGAACTCTTGATCCGATCAGCTGATCACCGACTGATCACTCCGGTTCGTTCAGACCAACGACTAGTTTACCGAGGATGATACCCGCTATAACGACTAGCTTGCCGAGCCAGATCCGCCTCCTATATTTTCGGAACCGCTTATCCCTCCTAGATTATAGGAGCCAATCAGGATCTTCCATTCTCATTATATAAACCCCCTATTGTCTTGGGGGCAATGTATCTCTCTCTTAACCCTACATTCTAATACTCTAATATTCTCCTCATCCACATACTTACTTTGGCATCGGAGTACCTTGTAGGTACACCACCCCCTCGTTCCAGAATCACCTGCTCGAAGTGAAGATCTCTGCTCGGCCGTCCAGATTTTGATCATCTCGTTCAGATCAGTGGCGCCGTCTGTGGGAACTATCTTCCCCATCTTCAAACTCTCCAGTCGCACGAAGATAAAAGACCATCTACATTCATCAAGATGGCCGAAAACAACGACCCTTTCACTTCCGGCAATGAGGTCCTCTCCCCCTCGGGAAATAGAGACAAACTACTTATCTCTCCGGTCCTCCAAAATCTTCTTGATCGTCAAGATGGCCGCACAACCTCCCCAGATTCCGAAGATGACTCTGCAAGAACCAATCCTGGAGAACCCGGCCGCCAAAGATCCACCCGACAACCAAGTCGCCCAGCAGCAATCAGGATCCGTCTCTACTGAGTCGTATTCTGCGCTCGCCGCAATCTTGTCCGCCCTCAATCAAACCAACACCATGCTCTTCCAGCAGGGTCAACGGATTGAAGCGCTGGAAAAGACCCGTTTCTCTTCTCCTCCTAGGAAAGAAGGAACGGTTGAAAGAAAGAAGGGACGCTCCCCGTCCCACGCCACCAAAGACTCCCCGACTCTCAAGAAACCCCGAGCCGATACCAGTAAAAACTCTCCCCCTCGAAGGTCGGAGCGAGGCTCCCCGTCACACCGAGGGAGACATCATCGTTTCGCACCCCCCCTCTCTGATCATAGCGACGATGACGACCACCATGGTCCATTAAGTCGGGAAATCATGGATATTCCCATCCCATCCGGATTGGAAAAACCGCCTAAGCTCGGACAATATGATGGTACGACTGACCCCGACGAACACATAGAAAATATCGACGCTCTGCTCGACTACCGGGGCGTCAGAGGAGCCACCAAATGTCGTCTTTTCCCAACCACTCTGAGGAAGGGCGCCATGGCCTGGTACAAGAGCCTCCCAGATGGTTCCATCACTTCTTGAAGCATTTGGGAAAACTCTTTTCCCGACACTTCACGACATCTCGTCGTCACCCTAAATCGGAAGCCTCCCTCGAGGCCATCATTCAAGGGAAGGAAGAATCCCTCCGAGCTTACATCGAGCGATTCAACAAGGAGGCCGTACAAGTATCAATGTCGACTTCATGTCGGTTCCATTGTATTCCATTTTGGACATATTTTATTGAGATCTCTTTATTTTCATGAGTTTCAGCTACCTGATCAATCTCTTCTTGAGATGAAATGTTCATTATGTCTAGAGATTCTTTTAGATTTCCAGTATACTCACTTGGGCCATCTTTATTCTTATCTCCCTTTCTTGTTCGAGGATTTTTATCTTTGGAACCGGTTGGTCTACCACGCTTCAGGCGTGGTTGAGACTCACTGGATTGTCCAACCGGGATATCCATTTTTATTGGAGCATTTGCAGTTGGTATATACGATTTAGTCACACCTTTTGGATCAGTGAATTCATTTGGTAGTTGATTTGCTAAGCTTTGCAAGTGAATTATCTTTTGAACTTCTAGTTCACATTGTTTCGTTCGAGGATCAAGATGAGATAATGATAATTCATTCCAACTGATCTCTTTTTCCAACTTCTTATTCTCTCCCCCCTAATGCTAGAAAATTTGATTCATCAAAATGGCAATCAGCAAAACGAGCAGTGAATAAATCTTCGGTTGTCGGTTCAAGGATTTTATAATAGATGGAGATTCCTATCCAACATATATTCTAATCCTCCTTTGAGGACCCATTTTAGTGCGTTGTGATAGAGAAATTGGCACATACATCGCACATCTAAAAATCCTTAGATGGAAAATATTAGGTTATTTACCAAAAACTTATTCTAAAGGGGAGGAGGTGTTATAACTCGTTGGCCTGATGCGAATCAATGTTGCAGCATGCAAAATTGCATGTAAGTAGAAACCGGAAGTTTGCATCTCATAATAAGAGGTCTTGCAATCAACTGTATGCGTTTGATAAATGATTCTGCAAGTCTATTTTGTGTATGAACATGTGATACTGTATGTTCAATGTCAATTCCAATAGACATACAATATTCATTAAATGCTTGAGATGAAAATTCTGCAGCATTATCAAGATGTATTTTCTTGATAGGATAATCAGGGAATTGAGCTCTTATACGAATTAGTTGAGCTAACAATCTTGCAAACGCTTGGTTGCGAGTTGACAATAAAATCATAAAATATCTAAATGGTCCACATGATGGGTGTATTGGCCCACAAATATCACCATGTATACGCTCTAAAAAACTGATAGATTCATTTTCAGTGTTTGTAGGTGATGGCCGAATTATCAACTTCCCTTGCGAGCACGAGTTACATGAGAAATTATTTGATTGAATAATTTCCTGGCTCATTAATTGATGGTCGTGCTCGTGCTCGTGTGCATGGCCGCGGCCGTGGTCGTGCTGATAATGTGTTATGAAATATAGAGAAGAGAAAAATAAAGGGAAGAGAGAAAAAGATAGAATGATTCTGTATTTTTATTCGGGATAATCGTATACAATGAAATAGGTCCTATTTATAGGACAACGTACCAATAATATAATAAATACAAATTGATTAAATAAGAATATTGAAAGACAAATCATCCAATTATTCATAACAAATTTATTATTATTATTATTATTATTATTATTATTATTATTATTATTATTATATTATTATTATTATTATTATTATTATTATTATTATTATTATTTTAATTTCGTCCAAAAGAAATAGTTTTCATCCATAACTACAAACCCACGAAGTCATTACCACATTAATATATATTTTTTCTTTTGAAACTATCAAGCGATAATTTTTTAATTATGAAACTAACTAGCTACATAAAATTAAAATATTCTTTAGTAATGTTACTTAATTTGAGTTCAAAATTTTCTTCTTATTTTATTTTTACATATATCAACATGTTAGAATGGAAAAATTAAATATAGAGATAAGCTGTGGTTTATTATATTATTCACTTGACAATAAATATTTAATACTAAATATTTGATATTTATATGTTCATAAATATTTACTATAATACACATTTTGTTAATAATAAAATAAAAGATATACTCATTCAAATCTATTTCCATAAAAATTGGAAAAGAACTCATTCAAATCTAATTCCATAAAAATTGGAAAAGAAATATCACCTTCAAAAACGATTTCTTATATTTAAAAAAGTTATAATAATAAATTAATAAAATTAAAATACTCATTAGAATCTATTCCCGTCAAAACTAGACACAGTAATAACTAATTTATTACATTATTAAATAAATTAGAAACATATTTTGAAAAAAAATATTTAATTTATAAAATAATAATAATAATAATAATAATAATAATAATAATAATAATAATAATAGAGCTTCAAGGTAGTGCACTGTCAGTGTAAATTTTTTTACACGGTCAGTACATCACAACCCTTAAAAATAAATATTTTATATTTAATTTAAAGAAAAAGTCAAATCTTTATAAAATTTAACAGTTTAAATTTCACTGACAGTGTAAAACTGCTTTACACTGTCGGTGTATTTCCATTAAATCCATAATAATATTAATAATAATTGTAATAATTTATTAATTAATAATGATGATTAAGTTAAAAAAAATAAAAATTCCATAATTCCAATAAACATTGATTTTCTTTATAAAATAATAATTATTAATTATATAAAATTATTATTTATATGAAATGTCACACAATTCAAATAACAACTCCCACGTCTACGAGAAAAAAGACAAGTTTTGCAAAATAATAAATGCTTATTAAATACAAATAAAAAACAGCCCCACCACATAATACCCTATACAAATGGCATAATTATATTGGATGGGTAATTTACCCTTATTTTTGAAAGGGTAACCTAGTCCTCACCTTCTTCATAACATCAAAAATTTATAATTAAATTAAAAAAATTCAATTATTACAGTTTGACCGATGTTCAGAGTTCTTTGGAGATTGACGTCAAAAGGGTTTTTGTTAACGTGGCCGACGTTCAGAGCCTCTTGGGGGTTGGCGTCAAAAGCGCTAGAGATTTTGTTATTATGGTCGACGTTCAGACTTTTTTGGGGGTGGTTAGGGATGACAACGGGTCGGGTGCAGGTTTCACAGTACCCAAACCCGCACTCAAAATCGGCACCGAACCCAAACTCAAAAGTTTGGGTGGCAAAATAACACCCACGTCCACAGCCGTTGGGTTTAGGTTTTTTCACTCGAACCCGCAGCAAAATACATTTTTCCTATAGCTTTTCTACAACTTTCCACAAAATATATATATATATATATATATATATATATATATATATATATATATATGGGGACGACTCAAGTGAGAACACTTGGTTATTATGAGAAATGAGAACAATGAATCACGACCATTAAATTTTACACTATCCAAACCCGCAGCCGAAATATCGGGTGGCACCCGAACCCAAACCCAATCAACTCGGATTTTTACCCATTAATTCGGGTACGGGTGGTTCCCACGGATTTGGATCTACTTTCCATTAGTAGGGGTGGTTCACGTCAAAGAGGTTAGAGGTTTTATTAATATAATCTCATTGAAGAGGGACTAGAGATTTTATTAACATGATCTTGCTGGCACAACTCGGTGATTCTGGACTGCTCTATTTCTGCTTTTCTATCTATCTGCAAAACTCAATACACGCATGATTATAAATTTCAGGTGTTCTCTTATTAAAAACCCAGCCCTTACAAGTGAAAAGAGTGCTACTCTATTTTTTATTCAATGTCGTTATTACATAATTCAACTGTAGTAAACATCAAAGCTAAAAGATTTTATTTACCATTCAAAATTTAAAGCAAGGGATTTTTTAAAAAGAAAAAAAAAATTAAGAATATTTGATGTACTAAAATTTCTTTTTTATTGGGCAATAAAAGTGGCCTAGGCCCAATTTCCTTTTCTTACATTTCCTTGTACAGTAAGTAGTAATAAAACGAGTATAAAACAAGCAACGTGTAAATCGGCATCTCTTTCCCCTTATTCACGTTTGGCACACAGACAGTGAAATTGGAAGTTTGAATGTACTCGTTCAACTTTTTTGTTGCCAAAATTTGTTCTATTCAATATTTAGTTTTCAGTTACCGATTCTTTGCTAGCTTGCTTGGTTTATTATGTTACTTGCATTTCTATAACTATTGTCACTAGTTCTTAATATTTATGGTTCTGTATAGAACATTCTGCCCAAAGTTGAAACTTACATTTTTATCCTTATTATGACATTTAATGTACCACTCTCTAACTTCCGTTCGCAATATAGGTATTGAAGATTGGTTTCATCAACAACACTGAATACCTTGTGATGAGTTCGAATTTGTCGTCTACCACTGAATGCCATGAGATGAGTTCGAATTTGTTGTCTATCACATCTGCTATCCCTCAAAATGATGAACTCGCCCAAATGTTTTCTTGCTCGGTGTTACAAGATGAGGTAACTTCAGATGCAAGCAACAGGAAAATGCATGTAACAAGAGTGCAACAAACTAACTGAAAGTTAGTTATATAGCTGACAATTTGTTAGGAGAATTAATACTGTATGTACATTACATAGTAGTTATTATGCACCTTCACTTGCATATATAAACAACTTGTAATAGTTCTCCAACTTTCAATGAAGATAGATGCTGTTTTCTTCAATTCATAATATGGTATCAGTGAAAACGTCTATCCTTCATTCATCTTCTTCTTCGTTTAACTCATTCACCATGATCACTATTCTTGTTTTTCTTCTTACACAGTGATCTTTTTCAGTTTCTTGTGCTTTTGTTCATCTTTCTCATCGATTCAGTGACTTTCTTGATTGTTCATCATGCCTCCGCGCGTTTCTCCACCTGACATTGATTCACCTTTCTATATTCATCCAAGTGAAGGACCTAATTCGGTTTGCATCTCCCCCAAGCTCAATGGATCCAACTACCTTGCATGGAGCAAGTCTATGCAACGAGCTTTAGGCGCGAAGAATAAATTTTCTTTCATCAATGGTGATCTCGCGATTCCTTCACATCAAGATCTCAACCGTAATCAATGGGAAAGGTGTAATCACTTGATTCATTCTTGGTTATTGAATTCTGTTCGGAGCAAATTGCTTCCACCATTGTTTTTCATGTTAATGCGATTGATGTTTGGATAGATTTACGTGAACGTTTTTCGAAAGCAGATCGTATTCGTATCTTCAATCTTCGCTCATCTATTAACAACCTGAAACAATCTTCACGTTCCGTTATGGATTATTTCATTGAGTTACGTGGTTTATGGGAAGAACTCAATGAACATTGTCCAATTTCTGCTTGTACATGTGTTCAACAGTGTCGTTGCCTTGCCATGCAGAATACTCGTGCCTATCGTGATGAAGATCAGGTTATGCAGTTTTTATCCGGTCTCAATGATCAATTTTCAGTTGTTAAAACACAGGTTTTGATGATGGAGCCTTTACCAGCTATCAACAAAGTTTATTCTCTTGTTGTGCAAGAAGAGAGCAATCATAAATCTGTTAGCCCTAATGAAGATGAGAATGCCTTGATGGTTAATGCTGCTAATCGTTTTGAGCCCAAGGGTAAGAATTCTCATTACAAACATCCTCCTCGCCAGTGCACCTTTTGCCATAGAACTGGCCATACAGTTGATTTTTGTTATCAAAAGCATGGTCATCCCAATTTCAACAAGAACAAAGCGCAAGCCAATGCTTCTACTACTCAGGATTCTGATGTTGACCATACACCTGCTAGTTCTGCATCTCCTTCTACTGATCCTCATGCCAACATTTCTCAAGCTCAATATGATCAGTTAATTGGTTTACTCCAACAGATCAATTTGATTCCATCCACCAATCCCTCAGTTTCCACCTTGATGAATGATTCTATTCATAATGCTGAACCTTCAGGTATTGTATGTAATAGTTTCAATTCTTCAGCTCGAGCCAATTATTGGATACTTGACTCTGGTGCCAATGACCATGTGTGCTCTTCCTTAGCTCTTTTTACTTCCATTCATAGTATCACTCCTATTTTTATTACTCTTCCTAATGGCAGTTCTATTCGTGTTACACAAGCTGGTCATGTCCATTTTTCATCTACATTCTACTTAGAGGATGTACTATACTCCAATGAATTTCATCTCAATTTGATTTCTATTTCCAAATTGTGTAGATCATTACATTGCCAAGTTAAATTTTCTAATCATACTTGCTTTATACAGGATTTGAACAGCCTGAAGATGATTGGTTTGGGTAGCCAGATTGGAGGCCTATATAGACTGCAAGTTGATGCTTGCCCTCTTGGTGATACCACTTCCTGCACCAGCTCATCCAATCACCTTTCCACCAGTATCAACACCATTTTACCAAATAATGCCTTATGGCATTTTCGTTTAGGTCATGTTTCTCATCAGAACCTTAGTCATTTGTCCTTGTTATATCCTAGTGTATCATTTGATTCTAAAGCTACATGTGACATTTGCCACTTAGCTAGACAAAAGAAACTGCCATTTCCTCATAGTCCTAGTATAGCAAACTCTAAATTTGAAATACTCCACTTAGATATATGGGGTCCATTGTCTGTACCATCTATTCAGAATTACAAGTATTTCCTTACAATTCTTGATGATTTCACTAGATTTGTATGGATTGTTTTACTCAAAACAAAATCTGAAGTGGCTTCCAAAATACATCAGTTTGTTAAAATGATTCAAAACCAGCATAACATTACTCCAAAAATCTTCAGAACTGATAATGGCCCTGAGTTTGCACTTTCTTCTTTTTATGCTACTCATGGTATTAACCATCAAAAGTCTTGTGTGGAAACCCCCCAACAAAATGGGAGGGTGGAAAGAAAACACCAACACCTTCTTAATGTTGGTAGAGCCTTATTATATCAATCCAAATTGCCAAAACCCTATTGGTCCTATGCATTACTCTATGCTACTTTTATCATTAACAGGGTTCCATCCACTATTTTGAATAATAAATCACCCTATCAAATCTTCCATAATACACTTCCTGACATTAAGTCATTCAAAGTGTTTGGTTCACTTTGCTATGCTTCTAGTTTAAGTGTCCATAGAACTAAATTAGATCCAAAGGCTAGAAAGTCTATTTTTTTAGGCTATCCTCCACACATGAAAGGTTATATTCTTCTAGATTTAACCACTAAAGAGGTGTTCACCTCAAGACATGTCTCTTTCCATGAACATATACTACCATATAATCCTTCCACAAGCATATCTTGGTCATATTACCCTAGTTCTTCCCATGATCAGTCTATTATTCAACCATCTCCCACACTTCCATCAGTTTCTCCACACTCATCTATATTTGATGATCCTCATACTGATGATCCCTTACCTTCTCCACCCAATAATTCAACACCTACCTCAGCATCTCCACCTGTTCTTTCTTCATCCATACCTACTCGTGTATCAACAAGAGTGTCTCACAAGCCATCTTACTTGCAGCACTATGTTTGCTCTCAATCTGGCAGCTCCCATTCATCTACTTCAGGTATGCCATATCCTATTTCTGATTACCTCTCATATTCCAATCTGTCTATGCCTCACAGCCATTATTCTTTGTCCATTTCTTCCCTCACTGAGCCTAAATCTTACAATGAGGCATGCAAGTATGATTGTTGGAATAAGGCTATGCAGTTGGAACTGTCTGCACTTGAGAAGACTGGCACTTGGCTTATTGTAGACCTGCCTCCAAACATCAAACCAATTGGCTGCAGATGGGTCTATAAGATTAAACACAACCCTGATGGAACTATTGAAAGATTCAAGGCTCGATTGGTTGCTAAGGGCTACAATCAAATTGAGGGTTTGGACTATTTTGAAACATATTCACCTGTTGCCAAAATGACTACAATCAGAATTGTTCTTGCTCTTGCCTCTATCCACAACTGGCACCTTCATCAATTGGATGTCAACAATGCATTTCTCCATGGGCAACTTCAAGAAGATGTGTATATGACTCTTCCCCCAGGTGTTTCAGCTACCAAACCTAATCAGGTTTGCAAACTTGTCAAGTCACTTTATGGTCTTAAGCAGGCTAGCAGAAAATGGCATGAAAGATTAACAACATTCCTCATCCACCATCACTTTAAACAAGCCACTGCTGATGTTTCCTTGTTCATCAAGCAAACTCAGCATACATTTACCATCATGTTGGTATATGTAGATGATGTAATCTTAGCTGGAAACTCTTTACAGGAAATGAAAGACATCAAGGAGAAGTTACACAATGAATTTCAAATCAAAGACCTCGGGCAATTGAAGTATTTCCTTGGAATTGAGGTGGCTCACTCAAAACTTGGAATATCTCTTTGTCAAAGGAAATATTGCCTTGATCTCTTACAAGACTCTGCTCTACTCTCTGCTAAGCCTGTATCTACTCCCTCTGATCCAGCTTCCAAAGTGCATCAAGATTCCAGTGGTCCCTATCATGACATTCCCTCTTATAGAAGACTTGTTGGCAGACTTCTCTATCTTAATGCTACAAGACATGACATTACATTTTGTACTCAGCAGCTTAGTCAATTCTTGTCAGCACCATCTATCAATCACTTCAATGCAGCCACTAGAGTCCTACGATATTTGAAGTCATGTCCTGGGAGGGGTATATTCCTACCAAGAGATTCTCAGCTAACCCTACAAGGCTATTCAGATGCAGATTGGGCTGGGTGTTTAGACACTAGAAGATCCATCTCTGGTCAATGTTTTTTTCTTGGTAGATCACTTGTTTCATGGAGGACTAAGAAACAATTAACTGTTTCAAGATCTTCGAGTGAGGCAGAGTATCGGGCACTCGCAGCTGCCACTTGTGAATTGCAATGGATTACATATTTGCTTAAGGACCTACATGTTGAATGCCAAAAGATGCCAGTTTTATATTGTGATAATCAAAGTGCTTTACACATTGCTGCCAATCCTGTGTTTCATGAGAGGACCAAACACTTAGAAATAGATTGTCATATTGTGAGAGAAAAGATGCTGAACGGATTGATGAAATTGTTACCATGCACGTCAAAAGATCAGCTTGCAGATTTCTTCACTAAACCACTTTTGCCTCAACCTTTTAATAGCTTGTTATCCAAGTTAATGATGCTTGATATCTATCAGCCATCAACTTGTGGGAGGGTGTTACAAGATGAGGTAACTTCAGATGCAAGCAACAGGAAAATGCATGTAACAAGAGTGCAAGAAACTAACTGAAAGTTAGTTATATAGCTGGCAATTAGTTAGGAGAATTAATACTGTATGTACATTACATAGTAGTTATTATGCACCTTCACTTGCATATATAAACAACTTGTAATAGTTCTCCAACTTTCAATGAAGATAGATGCTGTTTTCTTCAATTCATAATACTCGGTAAGATGATCTTTCTCATGTTTTTAGTTTTTACCGATGTTTCAAACTTTGTTGAGACCCAGTACTGAGATTTTAAACATATTTAATTTGCAGATTTGTTTGGAGATATTCTTTGAGCCATGTACCACTCTTTGTGGTCACAGGTGTGTTATGTTTTAATTTAATAGATTTCTAATTATAATCATATATGATTAAATATTTCCGCAGTTTAGTTTTTTTTCATCAACTTTATTTTTGATACAGATTATAGAATTTTGTAGTTTCTGCAAAAAATGTTTGCAGTCTTCCATCGACAGGTCTGGCCAAAGGTGCCCTTTATGCCGGAAATGGATAAGGTAATCACAGAAAAATGATTTTACAAAATCACATATTCAAAACAGCTTTTGTTCCACAAATGTGTATTGTTGTCTTTTCAATTTTTTGCAGAGGAGAATCTTCTGATGTGAACATAGTTCTTTGGAACACAATACAACATATATTTCCGCGTGAAGTTGAAGCTAGGAAAGCAGCCAATGCTTTAAGTGCACAACCATGTGAAGCATCTAACAGGCCCTTCTTTGGACGACGTATCTTCCATCTCTTATTAGACATTTCAATGAGTGCTTTGAGTTTGCTGGTGATAGACAGAAGAACTTTGGCAAGGAGTGTTTTAAGGGCATTGATTGCGTCGTCAAGGAGGGGAATATTTAATTTCGAAATAAAAACTGAAAATTTCTCATTGTTCCTTTAACAATGCTCTGGAACACATGGTAGCATTCTTTTAAAAGAATGGTCCTTGGTTGAATAGTTCACTACTGTC
Organism: Vicia villosa; assembly: GCF_029867415.1. Lineage (NCBI taxonomy): Eukaryota > Viridiplantae > Streptophyta > Magnoliopsida > Fabales > Fabaceae > Vicia > Vicia villosa. The sequence goes on along the minus strand of NC_081186.1, from coordinate 74,685,998 downwards.
TAGTAGTGAAACTTCTGTTAGTGCATATGTTATTTTTGTGTTTATCACTAGTCACTACTCACTACCACTTGCCTATATCACTTGTTGGATTTGTGACTCCACACACAAGAGGGGTTGGGGTAATATGGGTGAATTGTGTGTTTATGAAAACATTAGTTTGAAAACTTTTAGGATCAATCTTGGAGTTTGAAAACATTTTAAAACAATTTTAGAAATAAGCAGCGAAAAATAATTTATTGCTTTAGCTTATATTTTTCTCATCTAGGACAAGCTCATCCCCTCCCACCTTCCTTTAATTATGAGGGATTGGGTTCTGAGTGTTAATTGTGAGAGAGCTGTTGAGTCGGCTTCACATTTATTTGTCACTTGTGATACGATTTAAGAAGGGCCCACCAAGAATTGATAGCACCTGGTAGGATTCAAACTCAGGACCTTGAGAGGAACACACTCTCAAGACCCAAGCCTCCACCGCTAGGCCAACCCTTGTTGATGGGTTCTAATTTTGCTGGTTGCGGATAATCTTCTTTGTTATTGTGTTTGTTGTAGCGTTTTGTGGGTGCTTGATGTTGTTAGTGTGTAGGTGTAGTTGTGGATCTCCTCTTTCTTAAGTATAAATCTTCTTTATTTTAATATATATGTTTGACATTAAAAAAAATCGGGTTGTCTAACCAAATACTAAATAAATAAATAAATAAAAGATATAACATAATTTTCTGATTATGCATTGAGCATTCTATGATGCTTATCAAACTTACCGTTAATTTTAAAAAGAATATTTTTTCTTGCTCTTCTATTAGAATATTTTTTCTTAATTCTAAAAAGACTCTTGATAATTCAACATTCAGCTGGGAAGTAATTAAAATCTAACATAAATTATTGTTATTAAATTCAAATTTGAATTCCTCCAAATAATATGTCAATAACTAAAACTCGTTAACATATTTATGAAATATCATGATTCACTGTATTATGAATTTATGACTGTTCCTTAAATAAGAGTCCAAAAATTGAGAATTTAGTCACTGATTATAAACATGCATCCTTACATTCATTATTAATCGTAATAAATTTTTAATTTAGAAACAAAAACTTAAAATACGAAAATAATTATAGTCAAAATTTTGTTTGACTGAATAATTGACTAAATAGAAACTATGAAAACCAAGATGAGATGGTTTTGAGAAGATAGTGAGAAGAGCTAAGCCTATAGCAATGTTCATACATATTTTTAAAAATTTGTCACATTTTTCTTTTATTGTGATTTTATGAATTAGATCATAATGAGGGTTAAAACCAAAGTTTCTGTTCCACTTTTATTCCCATTTTTTCTTTCTCTACTACATTCAACTTCAAGTGCTCAAACACACTATGACATTGTTTCTAGTCGTTCAATAGATGCTCGTCTTCAAGATCGCGCCTTTTAAGGCGTTTATCAAACCTAAATCCGATGTAATTTATGATGCTGAAGTACCCTTTAATCTAACAGGGATTAAAATTTCAGCAATTATGGTTAGAAGTAAAACTTTATTGAACAAAGGTGTTCAAAGTTATAAAGAATTCGAGATGCCAATAGGTGTTACCGAAAAACCTTATGTTAATAAACTTGTTTTGGTTTACCATAATTTAGGTAATTGATCTCAAAAACTATACCCTTTATCTGGTTATTCATATTTAGCACCTGTTCTTGGTTTATTAGCCTATGACGCAACAAATTTGTTTGCTTCAAATTTACCAGAATTGGATTTAAGAGCTTATGAGAAACCAATTTTGGTTAATTTCTCCAATGTGACAAAATCATTACCATTTGGTTCTTTAGCCAAATGTGTGTATTTTGATTTATATGGTTATGTAAAGTTTGACACTTTATTAAATAGAAATGTTTGTACAATATTTCAACAAGGGCATGTTTCAATTGTTGTAGAATCAAAAGATCAAGTGAAAGATCACGGGAAGCATGAGTTCAAGATGAAGATTGAGGGGATTATATGTTTGGTTTGTGGGATTGTTTTGTTGATGATAATGTTTGGTTTATTCATTAGATTGAGAAGGAAAAAAAGGTTAGAGAGAAAGCAATTGGAATTTGAAGATGATAATTATGAAACATTGAAGATGTCATCATTTGGTCATACCAAAGTACCAATGGCATTAGGGACTCGAACAAAACCAATGATTGAAATGGATTTTGTTCCTTAAATTAAAACCATTATTGGTGCTACCATTTGTTTTTATTTTTTGCTATAGATGTTTTCTGTTGGAAATTATGAGGATTAATTCCATCAAGTTATGTTCCAAAATGACAAATATGAGAATGGCAATAAATGCTTCATAAATAGTCCCACATAGAAAGTGGAGCAAACTTTAAAAGCATTTATATATCACTTGGAACAATGTACATTCCAAAAGAGCCAAAGAGGATAAAGTGCCACATAGTCATATGTGGTGGTCCCAAGCCTTATGCCACTTGTCTCTACCAAAAACACCCGAGCCGGTGTCGCCTCCGGCTCCGGGACCGGGTCCGAGGGCGTGGGCGTAGAGGCGCTAGTGGCGTCTTGTAGACGGCACTTGAGCACTTAGGCACGTCGCATCGGATGATTAAAAGGCCTTTCAAAAGTGTTGAAAGAAAAACAAGTCTACTTGATCTTATACATTCAGATTTGTGCGAATTTAATGGCATCTTAACCCGTGGGGGAAACAGATATTTCATCACTTTTATTGATGATGCTTCTAGATACACATATGTATATCTCTTAAAGCATAAAGATGAAGCTTTTAATGCCTTTAAGATTTATAAAGCAGAAGTAGAAAATCAATTAAGTAGAAGTATAAAAGTCCTTAGAAGTGATAGGGGCGGTGAATACTTCTCTACTGAATTTGATGCATTTTGTGAAGAACATGGCATAATACATGAATGTTCGGCGCCTAGAACACCGCAACAAAATGGCATAGCCGAAAGAAAGAACCGAACATATCAAGAGATGATGAATGCTATGTTAATGCATTCAGAATTACCTTTCAATTTATGGGGCGAAGCGTTACTATCCGCTTGTCACATAATAAATAGAATTCCTTTAAAGAAAACTGGTATTTCTCCATATGAGGTATGGAAAAACATGACACCGAATATTGGTTATTTCAAAGTGTGGGGGTGTGTCGCTTACTATAAAAATATGGATCCTAAGAGAACCAAGTTGGGTCCTCGAGGGATAAGATGTGCTTTCGTTGGATATGCACAAAATAGTAAAGCATATAGACTTTTAAATTTAGAGTCTAATATTATTGTTGAATCCCGGGATGTAGAATTCTTTGAAAATCTTATCACTAAGGATAAAGAATCGGAGTCGGCCACAAATAAAGAATCTTGTGAAGAAGATTCCTCTCGGATTGTAGAAATACAACCTGAAGGCACTCCTCAGATCATTGAATCACAACCCGAACCAAGGATAAGCAAAAGAGTCCGGAAAACAAAGAACTTAGGACCAGACGAAATTGATTCTCAATCCATTTCGTTTTATCTGGTCGAAGGCAATAGTACAAAATTCGTTCAAAGTATTCCGGTCATACTTCAAGTAGGGGATGATCCTAAAACTTATAAGGAAGCAATAACTTCCAGGGACTCCTCTTTTTGGAAGGATGCTATCAAAGATGAAATGGATTCAATTATGTCCAACCACACTTGGGAACTTGTCGACTTACCAAAGGGATCAAGGCCCATTGGATGCAAATGGGTGTTTAAAAGGAAATATCATAGTGATGGTACCTTAAACACTTATAAAGCAAGATTAGTGGCAAAGGGATTCAGACAAAAGGAAGGTATAGATTACTTTGACACCTATGCACCAGTAGCAAGGACAACCACAATTCGATTGTTGTTTGCCTTAGCCTCTTTGAATGATCTTATAGTTCATCAAATGGATGTTAAAACAGCGTTCCTAAACGGAGATCTCGATGAGGAAATCTATATGGAACAACCAGAAGGCTATGTACTTCCTGGAAATGAACTGAAGGTGTGCAAACTAGTCAAATCCTTATATGGATTAAAACAAGCACCAAAACAATGGCATCAAAAATTTGACTCTACAATATTGTCAAATGGATTTATTCCTAATTCTTGCGACAAGTGCCTATATACAAAAGTGTACAAAGACACCGTAATATTTTTGTGTCTCTATGTTGATGACATGCTAATAATTAGCAACAAAATGAATGGGATTTTAGAAACAAAGAAATTTCTAACTTCCACTTTCAAGATGAAAGATCTTGGACTTGTTGACACAATTTTAGGAATAAAAGTCAAGCGAAATAGTGGGGGTTATGAACTTAATCAAACACATTATATTGAGAAAATGCTTGATAAGTTCAAACACCTACAATTCAAGGAAGTAACCACTCCATTTGATCATGTAATCAAGCTTGAAAAGAATGATGGAAGAGCAGTGGCTCAACTAGAATATGCAAGTGCAATCGGATGTCTTATGTACTTAATGCAATGTACCAGACCTGACATATCTTTTGCAGTTAGTAAAATGAGTAGATTTACTAGCAACCCAAGCAATGAACATTGGAAGGCAATCACGAGAATTTTTGGCTACTTACTGAAGACCAAAAATCTAGGCCTTCATTATGGTAAGTTTCCTGCCATATTAGAAGGATATACTGATGCGAGTTGGATATCAAATGTTGGAGATCATAAATCTACAACTGGTTGGATATTTACACTAGCTGGAGGAGCAATTTCTTGGAGGAGCAAGAAACAAACATGCATCACTCTTTCGACCATGGAATCAGAGTTTGTGGCTCTCGCTTCCGCTGGTCAAGAAGCAGAATGGTTGAGGGATCTTCTTTTAGAAGTTCCATTGGCTAAGGACAATGTTTCAAAGGTTATGATACACTGCGATAGCCAAGCCACTCTAGCAAGAGCATTCAGCGAAGTGTATAATGGAAAGTCTAGGCATATAGGACTTAGACATTCGTTCGTGAGAAAGTTGATTAAGGATGGAATCATTTCACTCACGTATATACGAACAAGCTATAATTTGGCTGATCCGTTTACTAAGCCACTGGCCAGAGACTTAGTAAAAACAACCTCGAGAGGCATGGGGTTGAAACTCCTTGAGTAAGAGTTCCGACAACGGCGGCAACCCAATCTTATGTTAACAGAACATTAACTTCAAGATTTTCAATGGGTAACAACAAGTCGTTGATTTGGATAATTGTCAAACATTTCGTGATAATGTTGACTTTGAAACGAGGGTTGAGTTTTACTTTAAAAAACTCTTAATGAAGTTCAATACCAGGGGTACGTGTCTTGTGGAAAAGAACACAATATGAACTTCACCTATGTGAATTTCGAGATGGTGCCGTCTCAAAGTGAGAGTTGGAGTTTCTCTCATGAAAAATTCATGAAACAGGATAGCACATGGCCATAAATAAGTGCTAGGCGAGTTATGCAGAGGAAGAACCCTTAAAGAGTGTGTGTAAGGCGACACCGGTCTAATCATATGGATTCATGGTTTAAAAGCTTTGCTACCTAATATTCCGATTAAACTTTGTGTTGTCCTCACTAAGGTTAAGTTTTAAATCGAAAGATACCTAACTGTATTAACACTCTTTATATTATATTTCTGGAATTATTAGATTTGTCATTATTAGAACAAGTGGGGGATTGTTGGAAATTATGAGGATTAATTCCATCAAGTTATGTTCCAAAATGACAAATATGAGAATGGCAATAAATGCTTCATAAATAGTCCCACATAGAAAGTGGAGCAAACTTTAAAAGCATTTATATATCACTTGGAACAATGTACATTCCAAAAGAGCCAAAGAGGATAAAGTGCCACATAGTCATATGTGGTGGTCCCAAGCCTTATGCCACTTGTCTCTACCAAAAACACCCTCGCCGGTGTCGCCACCGGCGACACCGGCTCCGGCTCCGGGACCGGGTCCGAGGGCGTGGGCGTAGAGGCGCTAGTGGCGGCTTGTAGACGGCACTTGAGCACTTAGGCACGTCGCATCGGAGCGATCGGGCTATTCGCGGCGTTAATGAGGCGGCGCCGGTGGCGCTCCGGCCGCCTCCGGCGGGCGGCCCGGCCTTCGGCCGGCATACTGCGAATATGTTTTTATTATTGCCTAAAGTTTGATTTTTGAATTTGAATTCGAAATACATAACATTCCATGAAGTGGTGCATTGTATTTTTATGAACCATTGCAATTATATATTTTAAATAATATTGTTTCATGAAGAGTTGCAACTTATGAAACACACTTTTGCATGGGCTATATATACAAGCTTGTTATTTTCGGAATCAACACACAAGATCATTATCCTCTGAAATATTTTCCAGACAGCTTCCTTGCATTCGAGTTTCTTCACCGGTCTTGTGCAGACTCGAGTAAGGCTGAATTATCCTGGGTATTCAGGCCGTTCCAACTCTAAGACAATCGAGAGTGTGCTTGAAATACTTTTAAGGAAAGTGATTCCGTTCGCGATTCAGCCTGGATCCATTCGATCTCACCGATATTTCTAACATTTTCTAGGTTATTGCTTGGTCCAATGATTAGTTCAAATGATCTTGGGAAGATTAAGTAGTTTCTGATTTTTTTTTCATTGAAGAAATAAAATCTACTAATATTTTGTTACCAAAAATTATATATACGAATACTTTTCAGTCTTATGTTTGAGGCAAATAGAGTAATAATAGAGTAAAGTGAGGAAGAAATATTTAGATCCAAGAAGTGAGAAAAAGTGGATAGTGTGCAGGCCGAACAGAACACATGAGGAGTAGAGATAATACTTCTATAAATGGTAGAATAAGTCAATAGAATAAGGGAGGAATTCTTAGAAACCATAACAGCACTGAATATTCTGCTTCTACAACAAGACACATCAGACTCTTTCCATGGAACGTCATAAACTTTGAAAGACATCGTCAACTCTACCTTATAGGTTAGAATTGTGAAACTGGATTTTCCTAAATTTGAGGGTACAAATATGTCGGATTGGATTTTCAAATTAGATTATTTATTCGATTATTATTAAACACTAGAGTATGATCGTTGACCATTGTGTCGAATCACCTGGAATGTCATGTCCATGGTTCTAAATGTTACAAAAAGCTCTCCCATTCTAGTTATGGAAGGGTTTCACAGTTGCATTAGAAGCGGAATTTGGACCATCGGAATGCCCTCGTGCAACCCTATTTAAGTTGTTTTAGACAGGTACATAAAGTGCGTATTACATGGAATTCACTTCATTGGCCAATAGAGTAGAAGGAATTAACAAAGGTAGAAAATTCATCACTCTCATACAAAACCAACGATCAAATTAATATTTGCTCACCCACATCCAAAACCACATAAAAATACCTGACCCAATGGGTCAAACTAGAAAATTCATCACTCTCATACAAAACCAACGATCAAATAAATATTTCCTCACCCACATCCAAAACACCATCGACCTAGAAAAATCCCACAATCAAATACATGTCACTAGTTGAGATGCAACTACGGAGAGACAAAGGGCTATGTTACTTCTTTGATGATAAATTCTCCTTTTCTCACAAATGCCCTAATACGAGTTTACTAATGTTTCACATAGATGAGGACAGTGATTTCGATTCCGAAACAAAATCCCAAAAATTAATTATTCCCCCCGTTTCAAATTATAAGACGTTTTGGCAATTTCACACCAATTAAGAAATATAATTGTTATTTTATGAGAAAGTGAAATCATATTTGACTTTACAAAAATGCCCTTCAATAATTACAATGGAAAGTGAAATTAAAATAATTGAAAGAAGAAAGAGTAATAAATATTAGGGTATATTAGACAAAAAGTCATTAATGATGTATTGGGATTGTAAAATGACTTATAATTTGAGACAAATATTTTTGACAAAGTGACCTATAAATTGGGACGAGGGAGAAATGTTCAGGAAAAGTCAAAGCAAGGTGAGAATCATTTGTTTCTAAATGCGATGAGGGGTATTAGTGGTTGTGGCATCATCAATTTCATAGGAAGAGTGGGCAATATTGAAGCTTCGGTATTGGTGGATGAAGGTAGTTCTGAAAGCATCGTTCAACCTAGATTGGCACAGTTCCTAAAATTACTAATCGAACCTGGACCAAGATTTAGAGTGTTGGTGGGAAATGGTGAATTCATGAATACATAGGGGTGGGTTCAAGAATTTCCGCTTACAATCCAAAATAATGAGTTATTAGTACATGATTTCCTTCTCCTTGTAAATAGAGCGGATGTGATATTGAGGTCGCCAGGGTTGGCAATATCAGGACTGCATGTGGTAGATTATAGTGTTTTGACTTTAAAAAAATTTCATCAAGGGAATTTTGTGACATTACAAGGTGATAAAAATATGGCCCAAACTCAAACCCAAAAAGAGCAAATATAGAAGATGGTAAACGAGATGTTGCATCAGGGAATAATTCAACCTAACACTAGTCCCTTCTCATTACCAATAATTTTAGTGAAGAAGAAATATGGGAATTAGAGGTTTTTGTATAGATTATAGAGCATTGAATTCTATCATGGTTAAGGATAATTTTCTCATGCCTATCGTGGATGAATTATTAAATGAACTTTATGGCACAAAATTGTTCTCCAAGCTTGATCTTTAATTTACCCTGGTTACCACCAAATCCTTGTTAAGGAAATAGACATAAGAGAACCTTTCAAACTCATCATTGCCATTGAAAATGGTTGGTTATGCCATCTAGACTCACCAATGCTCCAACAAATTTTCAGTGGTTGATGAAACACATTTTTCAACATGCTTTGTGTCGTTTTGTACTAGTTTTCTTTGACGATATACTAGTATATAACCCTTATTAGTCGACTCATTTACAACATTCAAAAATAGTTTTACAGACATTCAAGAATTTATTGGGTGAGAATATGGAGTAGAGAAAAACTCAAGAGGGCGAATAGACCCAAATTAAAAATTTGATTGATTTTCCAATATAAGAGGTTTCTCAAAAATGCGTGGAAGTCTTAAAGCGAAATTAGAGATTAAATGCTTTTACTGGAAGTCAACAATGTCTACAAATACACAATTCACAAATCTCATAGATTGTTCAAAGACAATGACTAATTGAGTAACTATAGATTACACACGATATATTTTGTACAATGATTCAATTACTATAGGATTCTAATAGCGCTAGTGTTCCAAATTTCAATTAGCACTAACTCTTAATTAGGTACCAATTCTAGCAAAACCTAACTTTATGTAATAAATCGCTACCAACTGGAATAAGCGATAAACTACGCTAGAGTTGATAACCTACGCATGCAATATCCTACAAAAATTAAAATATAGGAGTGAGAGAGAAAAATTACATCAAGGTATATAGTGGTTCAGCTCTATCATCATTGCAAGAGCCTACTCCACTCTTCAATGGTTTCCCTTTGGAACCTGTATTCTTCCTTCATATTTTGATAAATATTGCAAGAGTTCATACGATCATCAATCCACAATAATTCTGAGAAAGATAAATCTCCTATATAGATTTTGACTTATATACCGATTAATGCCAAACTCTTTGCGAAATTTTTACTCGATTCTCGCTTCTTGAATCTTCCAGCTTCGCCAATTTGCTAGCAGTCTTAATCACCACTTGATCCCACTGATTTCTTGAGCAATGAATTGTCCAAAGATTGAGAAAAAACTCCACCTTATCTATGCCTTCCACATATCCAATATCAAGGCCAAGTGGAGAGAAGAACCTCTTTTTTTTCACTAGGATTTGACACTACCCATGATAACAATCTCAATCTTGCAAGCTTCCTAAAAATATTTACCAAAATCTTAGGGAACGTTCAATTTCAAGATACATCTCCCTCAATAATTGCAAATCTCCATAATCAAGATCTGAAATCAAACTAGAGGTTGAAGATGAAAAAATTATGTTTGCAAGAGTTTTTGAGTTTTCAAAATGAGAGGGTGTTGATTTCACTAAATCACAATGTATATTATGAAATTGCTCTTTGAAAATATGATGACAAAATGAATTTATATGTGCTTGAGATTAAGCATACAAATGGATACAGAAAGTTAGTTAGATTCGAGTCAGTAACATTTCATGATTTGATTCAAATGAGCAAGTTGAGTGAAACAATAACTCATAAAGAAATCGACCCATTTTTTGTGTGATTCTAGCCACCTTATATCTCTGATTCGATTTATGAAGACCTGCGAATCGAGTCAGGTATAAAGGTTGATTCGAGTCAATTTGGACATAGTCAAATAGAAAAATGTAAAAAAAATAGTGTGATTCAAGTCAAGCGTGAGGTGTGATTCAAATCAAATGAAGCAGGGGCTGACCAGATCTATTTGATTCGAATCAAGTGCAACTTGTGATTCAAGTCACATAGCTGCTTAATTCGAATCAAGTTAAAACTGTGATTCAAGTCACAGATGTTAAAAAACTTATGTTTGTCTTTATTCAATTTGATTCAAGTCATGATATGTATGTACATGATTTGAGTCGTGCACATGAAACCTCTACAAGATCATAATTAGAAAAACCTACTAAGCTACATGCACTACCTTTAGGATACTAAAGATCGTGTTGGGAGGTTCCATTAAGTTACCTAAAAATTCTTTTTACAATCTTAAAGTGGGATTCCTTAGGTGACGCCTGATATCTGGCACACATGCACACACTAAACATGATATATTGCTTACTCGCCATTAAATAGAGTAAGGATCCAATTAAACCTCTATACCTGGTGATTTTGAAATTCACTCCATTCTCGTCTTTGTCAATTAGCACATTTGAAGCCATAGGTGTTGAGATACTTCTCGAATCTTTCATATCAATCTTCTTCAGAAGCTCTATGAAATATTTTACAACAAAAACATACATAAAGAAGAGGATGTGTTTAATAAAATTCATCGGACCTACCATAACAGGGCTACTCACAACACGATGAAACCTTGACTCAAACGAAGCCTTATGTTGATCCGCACGAAATGGTCGGGAATAATGGAAACTTGAAGCTGCATATCCACGAGGGCTCGATGCAGTGGAACTAGTTGAAGAAACATTATCTCCCAAAGAATTCATCAAGCTTTTCATTCTAAGTATTTAAAGACAATCCACATCAAGCTTCATAGATCCCTACATAATAAAAGAGATAGTGGCAAAGAAGCATGAACCAAACTCGTGAAAATATCATATTATCAACAAATATAAAGTCATGATGTAAAAAATCGGTATAAGGTCGAATCTCTCATACCTTATCTAGGTCTGATATTTCAAACCGCGGCAACCCCAATCCATCCAAAGCTTTCAGAAAGGTTTTAACATTTTCGGATTATGATGGCAGCGAATGATCATATTCACTGACCCACAAAAACAGAATCTACTTGAACTTGAAATCAAGTTCTCCAAATCTATTGTTGAAGCTAACTGAAAGCTAAAAAGTATTACCATCGTCATGGAACCAGGTCGTAGCTTGTTCACTATCTGGCACAAAACTGTACCATTGCTTAAGCAAGCTCTTAACTCACCATCCGTGACATTTGTCGAGAAGTCCAACAAAGAAAGAACACTATTTAACCATTGAACTAAAACCAATCAATGTTTTGCTGAAAACATTCAAATAGAAGGTCACTTCAGCTCATAAAACGAATTACATCCAAACTACAAAATATGGTTTAAGTCGAATCAATGATCTGCATACCTTCGACCTTGCCGTGAGTGAATAATTCTAAATGACCATTTCTTTCAATTCCATTGAAAAAGTCATTTGGAGTATCCAGCTTTAGGGTATTTTAATCTTTATATCAGATGAGGAATTCATTACTAGATCATAATATCAAAAGATACATCTCAAAGTAATAATTCCCTTTGTTGTGTTATGTCACCCAAAGAACTCTTCAAAGCGTGAAATTCATAAAGTTAGAATCAATGTTGTCAAAACCTTATTGGGGTTCTCACCCTAAATATATTAGGGACATGCAACTTCATGGGGGTAGAAGCAATGCTTAATCAAAACAGGCACCCTCATTTTTCAAAAAAAAAAAAACTTGCGCCACACATGCAAAAATAATCAACATACAAAAGGGAGTTATTTGCTATTATTGAGGCATTAGAAGAGTTTCAACATTATTTTCTAGATCATAAGTTTATCCTTCGAACTGATCAAAAGAGTTTGAAAAGCCTCCTAGATTAAGCATTGCAAACACCAGAACAACAGGTGTGGCCACACAAGTTTATTGGTACGGTTTTACAATAGAGTATATACCGGGAAAGGAAATTGTGGTAGAAGATTTCTTGTCTCGTGTATTACTCATGCCATGGTCTAAACCATTATCGGCTTTGTTACAAGAGTTGTGCAAAATAGTGACACAAGATGATCAATTCCAAGCCTTGTTTAAGGAGTGTTAAGCAAAACCTCATAGACATTCCCACTACACATACAAAGATGGTTTGTTACTATGGAATGGAAGGATGGTGTTGGCTGCAAAGAGTGCACTGATTGACAAATTTATACACGAATATCACTCATTGCCTATTGGAGGACATGCGAGTATCACTCTAACTATGGCTAGAGTGGCATCATAATTTTTCTTGCCCAAGTTGAAAGAAGATGTGAAGTTGTTTATTAAGAATTGTGTAGTTTATCAAAAAGCTAAGGCAGAAAATGCATTACAAGTGGACTTAGTACAACCATTACCTATCCCACGACATGGGTGGGAATACGTGGCGATGGAATTTTCAACCAGGTTGCCTAACACTTTCGTATTCACACTTATCATGGTAGTGATTGATAAATTGACTAAGTACATTCATTTTGTAGCTATGAAGACTGATCGTACAAGTAAGTCTATAGTTGCAACCTTTATGACTTACATTGTCAAATTGGTTGGAGTTCCTAAGTCATTGTATCAGATAGGGATAAGGTTTTTACGAGTAATTTTTTGCAGTAGTTATTTAAGATGCAAGGCACAACCTTAGAGACGAGTGTGACATTCCATCCTTAATGTCTTGGAATGTATTTGAGGTACTTTACATTTCAAAATCCAAAATGTTGGTACAAAGTGTTGGTGTGGGAAAAATTTTGGTTTAATACCTCATTTCATGGTAGTTTGGGCATGACTTCTTTTAAGGCCTAGAATGGACATCGTCCTATTCTCTAAGAATATGTGCAAGATAATAAGGACCCTACAAAGGTATAACAATAATTATATGAGAGAGACTCATTGTTGAAACAATTGAGGGAAAATTCGAACATGGCCCAACAACACATGAAACAAAATGTTGACAAGAAGAGAAGGGATGTGCAGTTTAAGGTGGGAGGTGAAGTTTAGGTTAAACTCCAACCTTATAGACAACATTCAGTAACCTTGAGGAAGAATCATAAGTTAGCAATGTGGTACTTTGGTCCATTCAAAGTAATAACCAAGAGGGACACTATTGCTTATAAACTGAAACTACCAAATAATACTAAAATACATGAAGTGCTTCATGTTTCTCAATCAAAAGCCTTCTATGGAGCATTCACAAATCCTTATTTACCATTAACTTTGACTACAATGGATATGTGACCATTTATGATGCCTATTATTATCATGCGCACCTGAATATTTTCTTTAAACTTCATTCTAAACATATCATACTCATGGATCAATATGGTCATCATATCCCTTTTCACCTCAGTTATGCCTTCATGGATAAGTTAGATGGTGTCTCACATTGCTTTTGGAGCATTTTAGTGTAAGTACAAAAAAAATCATCAATACCAAAGGCAGTAGTGATGATAGTTTTAGCTTTCAAATTGCACTGCTTCTTTCCTTTACCCTCTTAGGTCCATAGAGTCTCTAGGTTTTTTTCCACATACTTGATGTGTGGGAACAAACAAACTGTTTTTAACAGTGCCCCAAATCCGCTTGAATACTTCTCAATGATGCTTATCCGGTTTGGACATAAATTTATAAACTTTACTTATATCTTATGCCAAATATGGTATGATGCAGACCATACTGTCATACCCCAAAATTTGCCCACAATATTCAAATATTCAAATTATTTTAAAATTGGATTTTTTTTATAAAATTTTGAGGTCATTCACATTGACGTCTTGAATTTTATAAATATTCAATTTAAAGTCTATTTTAAAATATAATAATTTACTCTTAAATTATTTATATTTTAATAAATAGCAAAATGCTTTCTCATGCTTCATACACTTCCAATTGACTTTTATTTCAAACAAATAATATAACATAGTTGGTAAGGAGGTAAGGCTTGCAAGTACAAAGTCTCGGGTTCAAATCCCACTTCTAACACTTTTTTTCTTTTTTTTCTAACTATAGTTTTAATTTTATTTTTATTAAAAAAATCACAAAAAATCATTTTTTTTATCATTTTATTTTTAATTTTCGCACTATTTAAATATGCATTTTTTAAAATAGTCAAATTTTCACTTTTATGTATTTTCTAGTCAAAAATCATCAAAAATCATAAAATATTCAAAAAAATCCAAAAAAAAAAGTTTTTAATCTTATTTGTCCTATTTTTAGCACTTTTTTAGAGAACAAGTCAATCTTATTAAATTAGTTTGATTTAATTTTTTATTAAAATTAAAACAAATTGATTTTTGGGCTTTGATTTGGTCCATAGTTTTACTATAATTATTTTTTCTAACCTAATTCATGATATATAAATAAAACTAACAATTACAAATTTCTCAATTTACTCTCTCACAACTAAACCCTTATTTTTTTTAACACCTTCAACCTTATTCTTCATTCCTAATTCCTACCTACAAAACAATTCACCAAGTTTCTTCAATATCTTTTGTTCTTCTTTTGCTTAGTTCTTGGCCAATGATTTCGTATGAGGCCTCATCTTCTTCTTTTTTAAAGAAAAAATCTTTTTCTAAATCTTTTTATCAAAACTAAAAATAAACCTTTTGTTTTCAAAACCTTTTGGCCAATGATTATCATATGAGGCCCTTGATGTATGTTTTTATACTAACTTTAGTTTTTGGCTAATGATGATACTTGAGGCCACCTTTTATCAAAATTCTTATGTTTTTGACATCCTCTTTATGTTTCGAAACATTTTCTTTCAACTCTCTTTTTTTAAAAAACCTTTTTCAAATACTTTATCTAGAATTACAATTTTTTTGGCCAATGATGATACATGATGCTTGTTTTTTTTTAATCATTGTTTTGGTCATTGTTGCTACATTTTAGTTTAAATTTATGTTTTTACAATCATAATTATTTTTTTACTTTTGAGAATTTTTGCCCTTTTAGCCATAATCTAACTTTCTGAACCTTTCTTTATTTTTTGGGAAAATTTAGATTATATGAGGTCAAACCTATTTTATAATATTTTTTATTTTATTATTGTAACTATTATCATTACTAACCCTTATTATTATTATTATTATTATTATTATTATTATTATTATTATTATTATTATTATTATTATTATTATTATCATTATTATTAACATTATTACTATCCTTGTTTGCAGGTACTTCCTTTGGCCATTAACCTTGTTTTGGCCAAACAATTTTGCTGGCCACTTTCTCACCATGTACTCTCAAGAGCGCACAACACCCAATCTGAGCTAAGTTTCTTTTTTTGTTTTTATTTTAATTGCATGAAATTTTTTATATATATTCCTTTCTTTTTTTATTATTAGTATAATTTTTTTCTTTTATTTATTTTTATTTATTTAACCAAATTAGTTTTTATATATAATAATTTCATAGTTATTTATTTTAATCGAAAACTCGTTTTTAATTTTATCAATAATTATTTTTAAAACAATAAAAAAATTTATTTTTGTATATATTTTTAATTAATTAATTAATTGAAAATTAATAATTAAAGTTTTTGTTAACCTTGATTCATTTATAAACCTTAAAATCTTCAGGCAGGTGTTCTCCACTAACGCATTGTTAGGCCTTATAAACCTTTTGGGTCACAATAAGTTTTCTTAAATAACCCTTTAGGGTTCGTAAACTTTTTAGGATTTATAATCAATTAACGTTTAAATCAGTTAATGCACTAACATTTCTCTTCTTCATGTCAATTCTTTTCAGGGTTACCATCAGGGTTCGTCCGCCTACGCGCCACGCCAGATCAAAAGCTAAGTCCCTAATTTGATTATTATTTTAAATATTATTTTTGTCCTATAAAATAAATTATGATTTACTTTTAAATATCAATGAGTCAGCCATACACTCACTGCATCCTTTTTCTTTATGCCCATCTTTTAGGATTCATCACAATCTGGTCAGTGTCAATGCTTCATGCCTCAAGGCTAGCCTCTGCCCATCAACCTTCATCCATCAAAGATAAAAGTTTGTCAGACTGCCAAAGCTACGTTGGTAACCCTAAACTCTGTCTTTATTATTACTTATGTCAAACCCTATTAAGGGATCCGCTGGTTTCATTGTTCCCTTCCCCGTATTATTATGTAACTGTTCCCTGGTTGTATTGTTTGGCCTTGAAGGCACTTAAAACTGTTATATTATATTTACTGCGTGGTTAGTAATTTAGGGAGTGCAAACCATGAACTGAACATAGATCACCTAATTACAAGATAAATGTAATCGAAGTTAACCACGTGATTGCTGCACACACTCACCTTTAGGGTAACCTCTTCTGTTGCCTGTTGCCTTGCTGCCTCTAAGTGTACTAAATAGTCAAGTCCCTCGATTCCGAGGATACCTAAAGCAAAACAAATGTTGCCCTAAGTTCATTATCATCATCAAGTTTGTCCCTCGATGTTGCCTTATATGATGATTGTCCCAATTGCTAAGGTATCCTCGCATGATGCCTAAAAAGATTAATGACTATTATATCCTTCCCTTAGACTACCTGCCCTCTTTATGGCATGGGACAGTCTTATGGCGAACGATTACTCGATGACCCTTAAACATCCAATTGAAAGGCTTCCTGCCCTCTTATGGCATGGATAGATCCTTTCGCCTCGAAAAGCTAAAAGAACAAATTTTTAAACTTAGGGTAAGTTGCTAGTAATTGCTTGCTCCATTCAAATTCAAAATTCAAAATCAAACTATTTTCCCATTAATTTTCAAATACTTTTCAAAAAGACTACGCTTATTTACAAGCTAAAGTTCTTCTTCAAAGTTTACTTTTCACACCTCCTATTTCAAAATAATTTCAAACAAGGCTACGCTTATTTATAAGCTAAAGTCCTTAACGAAACCTTTTACTATTCGCACACCGCTTTTCAAACAAATCAAACAAACAAAGTGAGCTAAGCAATTAAGAGCCCATGGATAACCATGGATGCAAAGGGTGCCTTACACCTTCCCTTTGTATAACTTACCCCCCGAACTCAAAATCTTTCAAAAGGTCTTTCCTGTTCTTTTAGCCTTTCTTTAAATTGGATAAAATAAAAGTCGGTGGCGACTCTTGCTTACCGCGACATTATTAAAAAGTCAGTTCACCGTATTACAGAACTGGCGACTCTGCTGGGGATGCTTTCGAATAAAAGAGGGGTTACCTTAGAGTTTAGGATCACTTTATTGTTTGTTTGTTTGCTTTATTTTCCAAGATTGTTTTGGGTATTGAATGGAAGATAAATCCTATACCCGGATTCGAGTGCACCTTAAGATAGGAGCGGCATAGTCATGGAGACCTCCCTTGTGCATGCTTGGGATTGGTCAAAATGAAGTTCGCGCTTGAGTTAGGCCTCCATTGGTTATTGTGTACCTCTTTTGCATGAGAGAGGTTTACGCATGTATCTTTGGGTGCGTCGGAGCTCAGGGACCTTTAGTCACCTTCAACCCATCTTGGCCTTTAGGAACGTAGTGGGAGGACTACTCTTGATGCATGTTAAGGGCATAGTCGCTACCCGATACTACAACTCAGATAGGTTCTTTCTCAAAGTATCATTGCGTGGTATGCATGTACCATGTTCGAGGGTGCTTTAGAAGGGCTGACAATTCTGGGTCACCTGGTAGAACCCGTTGCTGATATCATCCTTATCCCTAGAAGTACCTTTGGGGGAAGGGTAGTCACCTGGTCATACTTCATGCAAGCCTTTAAACTTAAGGACTCTTGTGTGACTTGCTTGTTATCTAACCTTTTGGTTTCCTTGCAGGATTTGCTTGTAGGACATTTCGTCCTTATTACCATATGCTCTACCTTTCTATTTCCTTGCAAGATTTGCTTGTAGGACATCTCGTCCTCGTTACCTTATGCTCTAACCTTTTATTTCCTCGCAGGGTTTTCCTGTAGGACGTCTCGTCCTTATGACCTTATGCCTTACTTAATGCATTGCATCTGCATGACATCATAACATCATAACATCACCTGTAAACTAACCCTTTCAAGGATCTTAGGGATTCAAAGTGCACAATCTCTTATCAAGGACGGAATTCCTAACTAGGGGCAAGAAGATTTACTTTCCTTTGGCCACGTACCTTCCAATTCAAAGACACCGTACCCATCAAAGGGGCAAGAGGATTTATTTTCCTCTAGCCATGTATCCTGAATCAGAGGCGATGACCCACTCGATATGGTGAGCTTGATTCTCAAAGAAGGATGTTCAAAGACAAAAGTCGTAATTCTTCAAACAAATATGCGACCGAATCACTCTCCAATGCTGCTAACTAAATTCCTTAAAGATCCTTGAAAACATTTCATTTGCATTCATGACATTGCATATTTCTAACTTTGTTTTCAGGTTCCGCCTCGACAATCATTCGTCTCAAATATAATCGAGCTGGAGATTCATTCTGACAAGCCCTTTTACATTCCAAAACTTCGTCGAATAACTCATCGACTCTAACAAGCAAGCATTCTCTATCAGATATGGTCTAATGTACGACCCGTTCCGGTATTCTCTATCAGATATGGTCTAATGTTCGACTCGTTCTGACACCCTTCATCAGACATGGTCTAATGTATGGCTCGTTCTGATGTTCTCTTCAGATATGGTTTAATGAATAACTCGTTCTGATTTCCAACTTCCAGATATGGTCTAATGTACGACCCGTTCCGGTATTCTCTATCAGATATGGTCTAATGTACGATTCGTTCTGACACCCTCCATCAGATATGGTCTAGTGTATGGCTCGTTCTGATGTTCTCTTCAGATATGGTTTAATGAATAACTCGTTCTGATTTCCTACTTCTAGATATGGTCTAATGTACGACCCGTTCTGGCATTCCTCTTCAGATATGGTTTCATGAATAACTCGTTCTGATGTCCTACACCAGTTCCACAACAACAACGCAAGCCAGATGCACCTAAGCGTCAATTCACCAAGATCAATATATCGTTGGCTCAAGCATTACAACATCTGTTGAAAATCAGATTGATTATTCTGAGGGATGCTCCTAAGAATTCTAACACCTACTATAAACCCAATGCGAGGTGCGCGTGCCATTCCAACAGTCTTGGACATTACATAAACGATTGCTGGACATTAAAGAATAAGATACAAGATCTGATCAATGACGGAGAAATCAAATCCAACCCTCTTGAAACCCCTGTGGTGATCACCGCTCCTATGCCTAGTCATGACAAGATTGATTGACATCTCGACGAACGAACTTTTGGATCATTAGATCTACTTTCATTTGCATGTTTCTTCTCTGTTTGTTTAAACATTCGAATTATGATAGACATTATCTGTTTTAATAATCACCATCAGTGCATTGCATATATTTGTCTTGAATAAATTATTTCGTTATCGCTCATTTTAAATTACGTCTTTACTTTGCATATGTTTTATGATACTCAACTCTGGCTAAAGCTGTATACCTTTTGAGGGAGGATGACGAAAACGATACCGCAACCTCATACAGTATGCTTTTGAGCGGACTATGCTGACGATGTACAGGCATTGTTTCAATTCCTAAACAGTGGAGATATAAGGATGTTAATCCCTCGTCAACCCCTTTGAGCCTAAGAAGTAGAAGTTTATTTCTTGTACTAATTAAAACCCTTGATCATAACCTGGGGCATGGTAGTTCTCAGTTAATTTGGCTGTGCATTCTAGTTTAAGAGAATCATTCAGTACACCTTTCAACAAAGGCTTCAATCACAAACGGTCATCCGCACACATCAAAGAAGTGTTGGAGATGTCAATCAAAAGACAATGATGGTTCGTCAATCATCAAACAAGACAGTCAATATCTTCAAAAGAAAAAATGAAAAATATATATACAAAGAAAAGCCTGCTAAGTCAAAAATCAAAAGACGACTTAGGCAAAATCAAGGCATCCCGCTGACTGTAAGCTCCGAAATAAACAGTTCAGGCAAAAGTTAGGGATATCAAAAAGATGAAAAAAGAGAAGTCAATATACAACACAATGTTGTGACTACCAAAGGAAGAAGCGACTGCCATCTCAAAAGCTTTCCTTGCTTGTGAACCATCATCATTATCAAAGGTGCAAATCCAAAAGTCTCTTGGAACCTGAATGCATAAGTTGAATTAACTGAGCTTAGGATCGAAGATCATCACGAAGAGGGGTGGGTACAATCAAATTTTGAGCCTTTATCCTTCGTTTCTTAAACCGTGAACCAAGCCACGTTACAACCCTTAAAAGTCCTAACTGAAGCATGGTTAGTTCGAAAGCATACTGTCACAAAAAAGGTATCCTGACTCCTTAAGGTTTACCACAAATGCTGAGTTGACACTTCGTTTTTTACAAACATCACGTTTTTATAAACATCATGCTTTTACATATCCAGTTTTAATGTTTTTCAACAAACTCAAGACAGACATATGCATTGCATCTCATGAATTCATTATTAAGCATATTCTGCTATATAATTTCAAATGTTAGCATCAGAAAGAACTTGCACAGGGTACAACTAATGACTGAAAGTTATCCCGACAGACAATATTACTCCAAGAAGCAATGTCTCTTACGTATACAAGGGGCATGATACGTTTTTTCCAATCAATCTGGGGCAATCAAGTCAAGATTCCAAGAATATCTCAAAAGCCAAACAATCAAAGGCATACACCTCAAGTGGGTTTCAAGCTATGTTCTTGATCAAACTGAGGCAATCAAGTCAAGATTCTGAGAATCTCTCAGGATGCCAAAATAATCAGGGGCATCATCCTGAGTTTACGATTACTAAGGGCATGTCGCCCATAGCGCACATCTCATAAAGTCCTCGTGAGGCGAATCTTTCCAAAGCTCTTACTAGCGGGGGCAAACCTATGCAAGTCCAGTTTGACATCTTGATCAACATTCAGTGACATGTCCTAAATCCAGGAATAGCAGGTACTATAATGCTAGGGGCAACTTTCACCCATGTCTCCCCACAAAGCCGGGTTCACAAGATCATATCCCCACAGAGTAATCATTAAGAAGATATCTTCAAACGCTCCCGATAAAGACATGGCTGCCCAACAGAGTTTACATCTTCAACACTGTCGCTCTCCTCCAACATGATTTATCAATATCTTTATCACCAATCAGGGAACATCAAGTCACTGATCATCTCCAATCATAAATTCCCAGCTGAGCATCTTCAAGACAAGATCAGACAGTACAATTACAAGGACATAAAGATCTACTTTCTTAATCAAAGACAACATAAATCATATTCACATATCATATGTCATAAACATATTCATACACTGCATACATTACCTCATACATAACATGCAAAAGCTCTCATTTATTTTGAGGGATTCATTACATAACTCATGCATCATGACATTGCATAAAGATTAACCTTACCTTTTTCAGAATACAGGTACCGACAAATGAACGAAATCTCCAACTTTCCAAGATCTAATTCAGCTACTACGAATGGTACTGACACGATCAACGCTCGAAGATCTAATTCATTTACCACGAACGGTAATGACACGATCACTTTCAAAGTCTAATTCAGCTACTACGAACAGTACTGACACGACAAAAGATCTAATTCGGTTACTACGAACGGTACTGACACGGTCAACGCTCAGAGATCTAATTCTATCATCACGAACGGTGTAGACACGATCAATGACCAACTAAGTCTAATTCAGTTACTACGAACGGTGCTGACACGACAAGAGAATCTAATTCTACCATCACGAACGATGTAGACGCGATTATCTCCTCAAGATCTAATTCCATCATCACAAACGGTGTGGACACGATCAACTGCTTCTAAGATCTAATTCGGTTACTACGAACGGTACTGACACGATCAACTCTCAGAGATCTAATTCTATCATCACGAACGGTGTAGACACGATCACTGACTTTCCCAGTCTAATTCAGCTACTACGAACGGTACTGACACGACAAAATATCTAATTCGGTTACTACGAACAGTACCGACACGATCAACCTTTAAAGAGATCTAATTCCATCATCACGAACGATGTGGACACGATCAAATATTTCCTAAGTCTAATTCAGTTACTACGAACGGTGCTGACACGATCAAACTCTCAAAGATCTAATTCATCTACTACGAACGGTAATGACACGATCAAAACACAAACAACACTTCTCAAACACTTCAAACACCTGGATGGCATCTTCAAGCCCATCTCCGACAAAAGTCCCTACTTCAGCTAGGGCAAATTTCTTGGTATTCTAGTGTTCAATCATCTTCCACCTTCAGATACCGACTGGCACACAAACCACTCTATATCTTCAGGTTTAAGAAGATTGAACAGGGGCAGCTGTCATACCCCAAAATTTGCCCACAATATTCAAATATTCAAATTATTTTAAAATTGGATTTTTTTTATAAAATTTTGAGGTCATTC
Source organism: Vicia villosa (assembly GCF_029867415.1). Taxonomy (NCBI): domain Eukaryota; kingdom Viridiplantae; phylum Streptophyta; class Magnoliopsida; order Fabales; family Fabaceae; genus Vicia; species Vicia villosa. Next base: position 74,663,241 of record NC_081186.1, on the reverse strand, counting down.
ACATTGACGTCTTGAATTTTATAAATATTCAATTTAAAGTCTATTTTAAAATATAATAATTTACTCTTAAATTATTTATATTTTAATAAATAGCAAAATGCTTTCTCATGCTTCATACACTTCCAATTGACTTTTATTTCAAACAAATAATATAACATAGTTGGTAAGGAGGTAAGGCTTGCAAGTACAAAGTCTCGGGTTCAAATCCCACTTCTAACACTTTTTTTCTTTTTTTTCTAACTATAGTTTTAATTTTATTTTTATTAAAAAAATCACAAAAAATCATTTTTTTTATCATTTTATTTTTAATTTTCGCACTATTTAAATATGCATTTTTTAAAATAGTCAAATTTTCACTTTTATGTATTTTCTAGTCAAAAATCATCAAAAATCATAAAATATTCAAAAAAATCCAAAAAAAAAAGTTTTTAATCTTATTTGTCCTATTTTTAGCACTTTTTTAGAGAACAAGTCAATCTTATTAAATTAGTTTGATTTAATTTTTTATTAAAATTAAAACAAATTGATTTTTGGGCTTTGATTTGGTCCATAGTTTTACTATAATTATTTTTTCTAACCTAATTCATGATATATAAATAAAACTAACAATTACAAATTTCTCAATTTACTCTCTCACAACTAAACCCTTATTTTTTTTAACACCTTCAACCTTATTCTTCATTCCTAATTCCTACCTACAAAACAATTCACCAAGTTTCTTCAATATCTTTTGTTCTTCTTTTGCTTAGTTCTTGGCCAATGATTTCGTATGAGGCCTCATCTTCTTCTTTTTTAAAGAAAAAATCTTTTTCTAAATCTTTTTATCAAAACTAAAAATAAACCTTTTGTTTTCAAAACCTTTTGGCCAATGATTATCATATGAGGCCCTTGATGTATGTTTTTATACTAACTTTAGTTTTTGGCTAATGATGATACTTGAGGCCACCTTTTATCAAAATTCTTATGTTTTTGACATCCTCTTTATGTTTCGAAACATTTTCTTTCAACTCTCTTTTTTTAAAAAACCTTTTTCAAATACTTTATCTAGAATTACAATTTTTTTGGCCAATGATGATACATGATGCTTGTTTTTTTTTAATCATTGTTTTGGTCATTGTTGCTACATTTTAGTTTAAATTTATGTTTTTACAATCATAATTATTTTTTTACTTTTGAGAATTTTTGCCCTTTTAGCCATAATCTAACTTTCTGAACCTTTCTTTATTTTTTGGGAAAATTTAGATTATATGAGGTCAAACCTATTTTATAATATTTTTTATTTTATTATTGTAACTATTATCATTACTAACCCTTATTATTATTATTATTATTATTATTATTATTATTATTATTATTATTATTATTATTATCATTATTATTAACATTATTACTATCCTTGTTTGCAGGTACTTCCTTTGGCCATTAACCTTGTTTTGGCCAAACAATTTTGCTGGCCACTTTCTCACCATGTACTCTCAAGAGCGCACAACACCCAATCTGAGCTAAGTTTCTTTTTTTGTTTTTATTTTAATTGCATGAAATTTTTTATATATATTCCTTTCTTTTTTTATTATTAGTATAATTTTTTTCTTTTATTTATTTTTATTTATTTAACCAAATTAGTTTTTATATATAATAATTTCATAGTTATTTATTTTAATCGAAAACTCGTTTTTAATTTTATCAATAATTATTTTTAAAACAATAAAAAAATTTATTTTTGTATATATTTTTAATTAATTAATTAATTGAAAATTAATAATTAAAGTTTTTGTTAACCTTGATTCATTTATAAACCTTAAAATCTTCAGGCAGGTGTTCTCCACTAACGCATTGTTAGGCCTTATAAACCTTTTGGGTCACAATAAGTTTTCTTAAATAACCCTTTAGGGTTCGTAAACTTTTTAGGGTTTATAATCAATTAACGTTTAAATCAGTTAATGCACTAACATTTCTCTTCTTCATGTCAATTCTTTTCAGGGTTACCATCAGGGTTCGTCCGCCTACGCGCCACGCCAGATCAAAAGCTAAGTCCCTAATTTGATTATTATTTTAAATATTATTTTTGTCCTATAAAATAAATTATGATTTACTTTTAAATATCAATGAGTCAGCCATACACTCACTGCATCCTTTTTCTTTATGCCCATCTTTTAGGATTCATCACAATCTGGTCAGTGTCAATGCTTCATGCCTCAAGGCTAGCCTCTGCCCATCAACCTTCATCCATCAAAGATAAAAGTTTGTCAGACTGCCAAAGCTACGTTGGTAACCCTAAACTCTGTCTTTATTATTACTTATGTCAAACCCTATTAAGGGATCCGCTGGTTTCATTGTTCCCTTCCCCGTATTATTATGTAACTGTTCCCTGGTTGTATTGTTTGGCCTTGAAGGCACTTAAAACTGTTATATTATATTTACTGCGTGGTTAGTAATTTAGGGAGTGCAAACCATGAACTGAACATAGATCACCTAATTACAAGATAAATGTAATCGAAGTTAACCACGTGATTGCTGCACACACTCACCTTTAGGGTAACCTCTTCTGTTGCCTGTTGCCTTGCTGCCTCTAAGTGTACTAAATAGTCAAGTCCCTCGATTCCGAGGATACCTAAAGCAAAACAAATGTTGCCCTAAGTTCATTATCATCATCAAGTTTGTCCCTCGATGTTGCCTTATATGATGATTGTCCCAATTGCTAAGGTATCCTCGCATGATGCCTAAAAAGATTAATGACTATTATATCCTTCCCTTAGACTACCTGCCCTCTTTATGGCATGGGACAGTCTTATGGCGAACGATTACTCGATGACCCTTAAACATCCAATTGAAAGGCTTCCTGCCCTCTTATGGCATGGATAGATCCTTTCGCCTCGAAAAGCTAAAAGAACAAATTTTTAAACTTAGGGTAAGTTGCTAGTAATTGCTTGCTCCATTCAAATTCAAAATTCAAAATCAAACTATTTTCCCATTAATTTTCAAATACTTTTCAAAAAGACTACGCTTATTTACAAGCTAAAGTTCTTCTTCAAAGTTTACTTTTCACACCTCCTATTTCAAAATAATTTCAAACAAGGCTACGCTTATTTATAAGCTAAAGTCCTTAACGAAACCTTTTACTATTCGCACACCGCTTTTCAAACAAATCAAACAAACAAAGTGAGCTAAGCAATTAAGAGCCCATGGATAACCATGGATGCAAAGGGTGCCTTACACCTTCCCTTTGTATAACTTACCCCCCGAACTCAAAATCTTTCAAAAGGTCTTTCCTGTTCTTTTAGCCTTTCTTTAAATTGGATAAAATAAAAGTCGGTGGCGACTCTTGCTTACCGCGACATTATTAAAAAGTCAGTTCACCGTATTACACATACCATACACTAAACAATCAATATCACTGGCATAAGAAACCGTAGACATATATTCAGTCATTGCCTCTATCTTTGGACACTAATCCAATGAGAGCTTAAAGTGAATATTCAATGGAGTACTTACATCCTTCAAATTACTCATGTCAAACTTATCTAGCATCTGCTTAGCAACACCTAAATCTTTCATGTCAAACTTTTTTGACAACATAATTTTTATATCATTTACGTCATCAACATACAATAACAAGAAAATAAAAGTATCATGCTCAAAACTCCTAACATAAACATAACACTCATACTCACATAATTTATAGCCAATATGAAGCATGGAGGAATCAAAGCTCGTGTACCATTTCCTTGATGATTGGTTTAAACTAGGGATGACAAAAATATCCATACCCGTGGATATCCACAGATAAAATTCGTCACGGGTATGGGGCGGATAGTTTAATAGATATCCACGGATAAAATAAATGGATATTCAAATACCCGTTTATTAATGGATATGGATATGAGTTTAATGTTACCATACTCGCGGATATCCATATCCATTAATAATTATAAAAATTACCTCAATATTATTAGTTTATTATACTTTATCTTTTCATCTTCTAAAAAACTAAAAAATTAGTCTCTTAGTATATATATTTTTTGAAGTTTTCTTTGAAGAAAACATTTATATTATATACAAATCTTATTGGCCCTTTTATATTTAAGTTTCTTTTATACTTCATACTTCACTTCAACAATTCCACCGTCCAACCAACCAGTACCACTCTTTTCCTTTCTAACTAGTGTCATCCTTTCTACTCCTCCGCCGTTCGCTCTTCCACCATAACTCACAATATCATTCTTTTTTTTTGTTAAAAATGAAATGTATGGGAGATTATGCTTTGGTGAAAATGAAGGAAATTAATTTGATAAAAATTTGTTGTTAAAATGAGAGATTTGTATAAATGTTATGTGATAATAACGTCTCGTGTCTTCAAAAGAAACTGAAAAAATATTTTTTTCAAAACATGATTTTAGAAAAATAGTGTTATCCATGGATATCTGTAAATATCTACGGATACCTTAAAACCCGCGGATTATCTGTTTAGTGGATATCCGCATGGATATGCGGCGGATATGAATATCATATTTATCCAACGAGGCGGACACGGATATCATACTATCCGTCCCCATGAATATCCATTTACATCCCTAGTTTAAACCATACAAAAACCTCTTTAATTTACAAACTAGTATGACCCATCCATTGTCATTAACCTCTCTAACTGCTCTATGTAAATTTGCTCGTCTAGATTACTGTGAATAAATGACGTCTTCACATTCATATCCTCTATATGCATGCATGTCCTGATAGTGTCTTTCTCATAGATAAGAGTAATCATCAAATGATCATAAGAACTTGGTAACAAATACAATAAAATAATTGTCTTATCTTAGAGATGAGTATTAATATGAACTTTGAGTAAAGATAACAAACCAACAAATTCTTTTTTTAGCTAATCTACATAGTATTAAAAAAAGAAATTAGTTGTACTAGTTAGCTACAATTTTATCTTTACTAGTCTACAAAGTACTATAAAACTGGGAATTGTAGATTCTCATATTAATTATTGTGACCTATACTATGGCTTTATTTGCTTCAGATGTTGGCCCAACGGGCACATATTGCCATTCATTTTTTCTGCAAGTACGACACTTCATATATATTTAGCCTTAGTACATAGTCCTGGGAATCCTATGCCTCCCTCTGTCTTCAAATTTATATTCTAACATTACATATGCATGTACTTAGATTATTAACATCTCTATCCTATAATAAAATGTTAAACAAAGGAAAGAGTTTTCTCCAAGCTTTCTAGGCATTAATTAGAAGGTTTATAGTAGTAAATAAATTTAAATAATGTAATCTATAAACTTAATAAAAATAAAATTGATATAGTATATTGTTAGGGTGATTCTTTGGCAATAAATCCTATAAAGGTTGGGATAAAAAGAGATTTTTTTTTTTTGTGGGGGGTCACTTAGTGGGGTAGTTCAAGTAAGACAAGAATGGGAGTGACAGGTTGTTTTGAAAACAAATGGTATGCCATTAATTAACAGCTATGAAATTTCAAATTAATGTTGGCAAGTTGGTTTTAAGTTATCAATAATAGCGTTAATTAAGCTGTCAACATTAATACTCATTAATTAAATTTTCATTCCCACTTTTATTGATTTTTTTTTTTACCGGTGGTTGTTGGGAATATAGTTAAACAAGGGATTTGATTGAAGGTTCCTAATAACTGGTACTATATGAATCGATATTGATTCAGAATCTCTAATAAAGTTTTTTTTTAAAGATCTTTGTTATTTTATTTAAAAGTTATTAATCATAAATTTTTATTTTAAATAATAATTTTTAAAATTAATTTAATATACTATTTTTAAAGATTAAATATATTTTTGTCCTCCTAAATATTTAAATTTTTTGTTTTTAGTCCTATAAAATATTTTTTTTCAAGGAATAATTCTTCTAAAATTTTTAATTTTAATTTTTAGTCACCTCTGCAATTTAGCGAAAATGTTTACAACTTAGTGACAGAATTAACGACGGTTTTTTGACCAGAGGGACTAAAAGTTAAAATAATTTTTTTAGAAAGACCATTCTTTAAAAAAATATATTTTGAGAGAATAAAAATGAAAAATTGAGATATTTAGGAGGATAAAAAATATATTAAATTTTTTTAAATAATATTATCTATTAAATTTTTGTAACATGTTTTAGTTTATTGTTATCAAATAATATAAATTTAGTAATTTAGTAATATTTATTTTTTAAATTTATTAAATAATTGATGGATCTGATAAAATTAAACTCAAATACATTATATTTAATGAATTTAAAATGGATGCGAATGGTTCTACCCTTGAAATTAATATATTTTTTTATAAATATATTAATATAAATAAATTACTTATATTTATAAATTAATAATTTAAAAAAATTAAAACTAAATATTTATCTATGACAGTGGTCACGGTGTCCTTCATCTTAGGGGTGGCCTCTATGCATGTTCTTATTACTCTACATGCACCCTTGTTGCATATATGATTGTTTTATCATTTATATTATTTCTTGATTTCTTTTAAGTGTTGATTTCTAAATAAAAATATATATAAAAAAATTATGATTATATTAATTTTTTATTAATTATTTAGTGTAAAAAAGTAAAAAATAAAATAAGATAATAAATCCTTCGAAGTACTAATAATAAAAAGTATAATAAATAAAAATTTATTTTTATAATAGTAAAAAGTGTTAATATCATTGCTATGTGCAAACCATGTTATACAGTTAAGAAAGAATACAAGTAATACTAATATACTATAGATTTTTGTGATGCGGTTTGTAACTCTGTGACAAAAACTCATTTGATCTAAAATAAGTTTATACTTATCTCACATTGGCTTCAATTTGTGATGTAAAATACAAAACAAACAGAGTCATTCAACTCAGCACATGTAACAGAAGAAGTCAACAAAAACAACCATTAAAATACATTTTGAAAGGTCTAGATAATTTAACTCACTTGATAGTTTCAGATACATTTTGAAATGTCTAGATAATTTAACTTACTTGATAGGTTCAGAAATATCTAATTCAGAGTCGGCGTTGAAGGTAGACTATCACACATGATTTAAAATTTAAACAGTTAAAATATGGTTAATATGACTCATACGATATTTATCACTACTAAATCGTAACAAAAAATTCCTCTATTTTTTTAACACAATTGAACTATGAATAACTTTCACAGAATTTTAAAAAACTTAAGACGACTTCGATGAAATCACGAGTTTGAAGTTGTGAAATTCTGACTATTAATAAAAAAACAGTAAAATTGATAGGTAAACAAAATAGAGAGACACATACTTTAAAGCATGATTTTATTTACCTCTATTCTACTTCATAGCAAGGTGGCCCTCTATCTATATTTCTAGTTTTGTGACCTTTCTTTTCATCCACAACCTTCTCTCTTTCTTTTTCTCTATCAAACACAGTTCTGTTTTGGTGAATTCATTCTCTATTTCTCAACCAAAACTTTGAGGCCTTCAAATAACCCTTTTTCTTCTTGAATTGATGTCTGGTTTGTACAATCAGATTTCCTCACCAGGAACAGCAAGGGCCAATTCACCAAGTATAAACATGAGAAGCAATTTTGATGTTGATAGGTATAATTTATAAACATAAATTCATGTATTGAAATTTTGATTTTTCCTAGTAGTAACCTTAAGCATATGTAATCAAGTGATTAAGCTCAAATAGTTAATAAGTTTCGGTTAGGTTCGAATCAATCGGGCGCAACTGAATTCGATTCTTGGCTAGAATCACTTTTATATGTGAATTCTTTGAGGAGTTTAATTAACTTGAGTTCATGTTTTTTTGTAGTCATTACTTAACTGAGTTGGTAGCAGAATATCAGAAGCTTGGACCTTTCATGCAAGTTTTACCATTATGTACAAGACTCTTAAATCAAGGTTGGTTATTTATTATACATCTATATATTGAAGGTTATTGATTTTGGACAATCTCTAATTTTCTTGTTACAAATATCGGTATTGCATTTTTCATGTCATTGTGAAAGGAGTAGTCTCCTATATATATTTTGGTCGCTATTATATAAGTAAAAAATTATTTGTTAGATTCATTGAATAACTGATGTATCTTGTCTGTAAAAATGTTTTTATACTATTATCAGAGATTTTAAAGGTGTCTGGAAAGAATGGATTGATGCAGAGCCAAGGGTTTAGTGACTATGACAGAGTGCAGTTTGGAAATGCCGTCAAGCCTAATCTTATGCCTTCTTTGGATACAGCTCAAAATTTCACTGGCTGGAACAGCTTGTCACATGAAGTGAGTCTTCAATTTTAAGTTATAAACATTGACAGACACAGACACGACACTGATACATAAACACCAGTAATAATTTGATAAAATTGAAGATGTGTCAAACACTAAACACATGTTTTCTTTCTATCATATACAAGTGTTACCCTTCCATTTCTTTTTGATCCTTTCTCTCTTACATTAGGGATTAGCCGGAGTACAAGGACTAAATGCGGATTGGCAAAGAGCACAAGCAGTCTCGAATTCTCACATTATCAAGAAAATTTTGCGCTTGGATATTCCTTATGATAACCATCCAAATGTAAGAGAAACTCGTAAAACATAATTTAATGCAAGAAATCGCGAGATAGTATTAATTTTTATCGAACTCAACTAAACAAAAATGAATGGAGTGCAAGAGTAGAAGAATAATGCTAAAAACTTTACATGTTTTTTCATGTAAAGTGTATTAGTGTCATTCTTATACTCTCGCGGTTATTTTAAATTTTGCATATTGTAAAATTTTTATGATGATTTACTAAGGCTAATTTAAATTTCAGTTCAACTTTGTTGGGAGGCTTCTTGGTCCGAGGGGTAATTCACTCAAGCGAGTCGAAGCTACTACAGGTTGCCGCGTGTTTATCAGAGGGAAAGGTTCAATTAAAGACTTTGATAAGGTAACTCCTCTTCCTTAGCAAATTTTTTTCGTCTCCACAAAATCTAATTTGCAATCACCAAATAGGCTTTTACATTTAGACGTTCGACATTATTAGATTTGTTGCATAGATAATATAATGGATAGTTTCAATCGATGATATTCATATTAAAAAATATTTATATTAAAACGCTCGACATTATTGTTTGTCATTGTATTGTAACTAACTGTTACTCTACTATTGTTACAATCTAAAGGAAGAGTTGTTGAGGGGAAGACCAGGATTTGAGCACTTGAATGAACCATTGCACATTTTGATTGAAGCTGAACTACCTGTCAATGTTGTTGATATAAGGTTAAGACAAGCACGAGAAATCATAGAAGAACTTCTCAAACCTGTGGTACCTAACTTTTCAACTCTCGCTAATTTCAATAGTTTTTTTCACAATATTAGTGTCTGGTGTCTGACACGCATCTGATACGATGCTTTTTGCAATGTGCAGGATGAGTCACAGGATATTTACAAGAGACAACAACTTAGAGAACTTGCAATGCTGAATTCAAGTTTTAGAGAAGAGAGTCCTCAACTAAGTGGTAGTGTCTCTCCATTCACCTCAAATGAAATGATAAAAAGAGCCAAAACTGATCTATAGTCTTTTTCTACATTGTGAAATTGTTGCATTTGAAGTTACTTCATGTATGTAAATGATGTGTAGATGCAATGAAAAGACATTGTTGTTATGATGACAAGTTAGAGAACAAAATGATGAGAGAAAAAAAGAAGAAAGGGTTGATAGTTTATATAGGTAAGTGTTTATTGTCACATTCAACTGTATTGTATTGGTAGAATTGTAAAATTAGCACAATTATTATTTTTATTATATTTTGACATGTTAATAGTATGTTTATGGCACGGTAAGAAATCAATTTCACAATTTAATTAGAGATTTTACGTTCAAATTTAACTCTGAACACGCAACAATATTAAATTTTAAAAAAAAGTTTTTAGGGTTAATACCTATTTTCACCCCTGCCATATGGGGTGTATTTGAAAAACCCCCCTGCGAAAAAAAAAGTTGCAATTATTACCTTAACAAATTTTAAAAGTTTCAATTTGGACCTTTAGCCAGCCACATCATCCAAAAATCTGACGTGGCAACTTTTTTTTAATTTATTATTATTATTTTAATTATGTGGCTGGCTTATGTGGCATTCTTTTTATTTTTAATTTCATTTTATTCCACATGGCATTTTTATTATTATTATATTGTTTAGTTTTAAAATGTTAAATATCAAACCTTAAAAAACTGGTCCCATGAGGAATCGAACCCATGAACCAAATCAAGATACGTCCAACACATTACCACTCAGCTGGGCACCACATTATGCTACGGAGTTAACTTAGCTATTTTATAATAGTTGTTGTTAACGTTTCATTATTAATTTTAGTTTAATTACTATTTTCATTATTATTTAATATTAATATTATTAGTTAATAATTAATAGTTAATATTATTAATTAATATTACTAAATTATAAAATAATAATTAATATTTATTTTACTGTTAGAGTTAATTAAATTATAAACTAAATTAAATTAATATAAAATAATATTAATTAATGACGTTAATAGTAAATTAAATTAAATATAAATATTAATAAAAATTGTTTAAATTAAATTAATTAACTTAAATATAACGTTAATATTAAAATAATATTAAATAAATTTAATAAAAATAAATTAAATTAAACATAAATGTTAAATTGATTTAATCTAATATTAATTAGAAAATATAAACTAAATTAAATTAATATAAACATATATTAATTAATAATGTTAACCGTAAAATATAAACTAAAATAGTATTAATTATAAAATATAAATTAAATTAAACTAAATTAAATTAATATAAACTAATATTAATTAAAATTAGTTATTTTAGTTTATATTTTATAATTTAATTATGTTAAACAGTAAAATAAATATTAATTATTATTTTATAATTTAACTAATATTATTTAATAACATTAACATTAACTCATAAATATTAACTAATAACTAATAATTATTAACTAATAATATTAATATTAATTAATAATGTAAACATTAAGTATTATTTTTAATAACGAAAAGAATAGTTAGTATATAGTTTTTAAGGGAGCTTTGAAACGTAAAACAAGTTGTAGCCCAGTGGTTAAGTGTTTGTGAAGGGTGATATGGTTCTTGGGTTCGAGCCCTCATGGGACCAGTTTTTTAATGTTTGATATTTAACATTTTAAAACTAAACAATATAATAATAATAACAATGCCATGTGGAATAAAATGAAATTAAAAATAAAAAGAATGCCACATAAGCCAGCCACATAATTAAAATAATAATAATAAATTAAAAAAAAGTTGCCACGTCAAATTTTTGGATGATGTGGCTGGCTAAAGGTCCAAATTGAAACTTTTAAAATTTGTTAAGGTAATAATTGCAACTTTTTTTTTCGCAGGGGGGTTTTTCAAATACACCCCATATGGCAGGGGTGAAAATAGGTATTAACCCAAGTTTTTATCATTAATGTGATCTTCCAGATAGAATTAGTCTTTACTATTTCCATTGTGTCTATTGTTACAAAAATATTTTTATGGATTTATAATTCGACCATATAATAAGGAAAATGTGTAATGGTAGGGCCTTTGAGATTAATGTAGACGTGAAAGTTGTTGTCCGTGACTGTTACTGAGCCAAACTAATTATCTTTTGGCTTTGACTTATGAATGATTGTCTATGTAAAGTGATGCTATTTTAGATCTCTTTTCTCCATTGTAGGGTCATTATGTCCCCATGTTACAACTACCTCCTCAATTCTTCTGCCTAATCCCATTTACTAATGATGAGCTTAAAGTCTAATTTAGCATTACATTTTTTTCGAAAAATAAGTATCTTTTTATTTTTATTTTTTTTCGATTTAATATTTACTTTTAAAAAGGAATATGTATAATTTTTGGGTTTCAATTTTTAATTTTGAGTTTAGATTTTTAGTTTTAAATTTCAGTGCTTACTTTTAAAATGATTTTGATAGTTGAAAAAAAAATTAGAATGATAAAAATGTGGACAAAATCAAATATTTAAATATTGAGAAATGTTAGCAACACTCTCTTTTCAACACTCTCTCTAATACTCTTTTTTTTATTGGTTGAAATATATGTGGGTCCTACCACCTTGTGTGGATCCATTTTCAAAATGCGGGATGAACACATGTTTCAACCAATAAAATAGTGATTATTGATAAGAGTGTTGAAAAGAAAGTGTTATTAGCATTTCTCTTAAATATTTTTTTTATGATATTTGTGAACTAATATGATGATATTGATTACTACTCTATATCAAACCAATGAAATAAAGAGAGGAGAAAGTAGGATGATATCTCTTTGTTTTTTTAAAGAAATGATGTATCTTTATATGAATTAAAGCGGAGTATTTATACCATTAAAATTACAATAATTACATAAATGTAATAATTTATATTACTATTCTAAATTGATATTATGATAGATAATTTACATTACTATTTTAAGTTTAGATAAATATTTCAATGTAATAGTATATATGTGTTTTATATAAATCTAGAATAATTAGGATTTTCTAATAACATCCCCCCCCCCCTCTATTTTGAAATATATGTCATGGTGCTCCTTTGAAGTCTTATTGAGGAGAATCTTATGAGAACATATGTTGCCTCGTTAAAAACCTTATTAGAAAAAACTCAGTGGAATAAAAACCTTAATAAGAAAAAAGAAGTACAACATTATGCTCCCCCTCAACCAAACACATCTAGTTCTTCTTCAAAGGTGACAATTACAATGCTTTGTACATGCTTCTTGATAAAGAGCTACACTCATAGAAGAAATTCGGAATGAACCCAGACATGCACCAAGGTTGCAAGTGAGACTTAGAGATTTGACTCATTGCTTTGATGTATATGTTTATGATGTTGTAGAGATACACTTAAGATCACATTCTGACCTCATATGTATCAAACTCATACATTAGATGAATTCATTAAATGGAACATTGTTCAACATATTCTTTCTCTCTATATTAACCCTTGATTATCTTCTCTGTTATCCACTTTCTTAACCACGTGACACATACCATTATTTTATTACCTTTCCTCATGTTTACTTTACAACTTCTTGTATGAAAATAATTATGCTACAATCTCTATGGGATCTATATTTTTTCTTATCACTTGCTACTAATTTGACTGTGTATACTTGCACGTACAATAATTAGCCCAACAATGTTATTTTTGAATATATGGATACGAAAAATCAGCTTGCTTATATCTTGAAAATTTCTTTGCCAACCTCCCTACCTTCTAGTCCACCTCTGGTGAAAACCCCATACTACCCCTGACTTCGGAAATGCATTTTCGAAAATGCAAGAAAAAAGTGTTTTCGGAGATGCATCTCCGAAAACGCCTTTTTTCTTGAAAAAATTGTCTTATTTCGGAAGTTCATTTCCGAAAACAGTATTTCGGAAGTTCATTTCCGAAATGATGCGCGTTATGCAGATTTATCAAAACACTCCCCCTCCCCCATTCATTTACCCTAACTCAAATCAAAAACAAGCAAAGGCGAAAATTTGTGCTAACACACTTCCAAGGCTGCATCAAGGCTCCAATCACATTGCTATACAACATTCAAAAGCCCACAAATCACTCAATTTGTAAGTTTTAAATTTGTTAGATTCATTATTCAAATGCATGTTATTTAGGGTTTCAATTGCATAAATGATATATGGACTGGTTGTTAGTAGTATTTAGGTTGTTTAGAAGCTTTTTGAATTGGTTTTATGTTTGATTTTGGGGTCTGCCATGGAAGTTGCAGAAAACTCCATCGCAGGGATGTTTCGGAAGTTCATTTCCGAAAACACCTCCATCCCAGTTTTCGGAAATGAACTTCCGAATTGTATCAGAAGTTCAAATTTTTTAGTTTTTTATTTTGTCTCGCATATTAATCGATTTCAATTGTTTACAGGAACATGTCAGACAACCAACCAGCACGCATCAGACAGGGTAGGGAGACCCAGACTGCGTCGGCTAGAGAGGGTAGGGAGTGTCCGTTTTAATTTGCAAGTACTTTATTTTTAACGCCTTTGTTTATTGTGCCTGTTTCTTTGAAGTTTGTGTGCATGCGTTCTGACTTCTTAAACGGCGTGTCGCTGGTTTCCAACGTCTTTGTTCTTTAATGACTTGTCTGTTTCCCAAGCGTTTTTGTCCCCTTTCTTCTTTTATAAAAGGAGGTCTCATGGACCTTTCTTTCTTCATTTTTACGCATGAATGGGTGGCGCTAAGGGAAGAAAGGGTTCTTCAACCTCGTGCTCTCGCGGAGTGAAGGAGGTGGAGGAGAAGAAGAAGGTTTTGACTGGTTCTGCTTCTCATCCCCTGGGGGTCCATGGCTCGGACGTGCAGGCTCAGTCTTCAGGCGTGAGAGTCATGATCAACGCTGATGGTTCTGAGACTGAGTGGGATGAGGATTGGTATAATTATCTTCATTCGGAGGAGTTCGCTCGTCGGGCAGAATAACGTGTTTTTGTTTTGTTTGATGTGTATTTTGTAACGCTCGTCGGGCAGAATAACGTGTTTTTGTTTTGTTTGACGTGTTTTGTTTTGTTTTGTTTTGATTTCGGATTGTATCTTTCGCACAGTGTTTTTGGATTGGATTTATCATCTTAGTATTTTCAGTTTATCTGTTGCTTATTTTTATTTGGCATTTGCGTTTAATTAAAATGCGAGACAGTTTAAAAAAAACATTAAAAAAAACACAGTTTCTGCATAATTCGGAAGTTCATTTCCGAATTCACCCCCATGAGGTGTTTTCGGAAGTTCATCTCCGAAGACACCCCCCATGAGGTGTTTTCGGAGATGCACTTCCGAATTGTGGAAATTTTTTTAAAAAAAAAACGCTTCGGAAGTTCATTTCCGAAGCAGGGGTATTTTGGGATTTTCGCTGGGGGTGACCCCATAGGGAGGTGGCTAAAGAAATTTTCTATATCTTTATGATGAAGTGTTAAAAATATGATGAAGTGATACAAAATATTATTGAATGTATTTGGATTTTCTTTTAGAAGAAAACTTAGATACAATTTCTTAGATGTAATTTTTACTATTTTTCAATAAAAATATGACAAGTGTATAATTTTTTCCTACACAAACAATTTCCTCCTAATTTGACATGTTTTTATTAGAAAATAGTAAACATCACACATAAAGAATTATATGTAAATTTTCTCCTTTCTTTTATGAAAATCACTTACATTCTAATATTGTTTTGAATGATATTTTAAAGTGATAAAAACTGAACCGCATGCATATATTTTAATATTTATTTATTTTTTATTAGTATGATATATTACATTATATTTTAATTTTTAATATTTAATTTATTTTAATACTATTTATTAGTTTTGTTTATCTATTTATTTTTTAATATTTTATTTTTTTAAAACATAATCGGTTGTTCTCATTTTATAGTTTTAATTGTTTATATATAAGAAAATCATAATTTGTAATTTGTATATTTAAAAATCAATCCAAATTAAATTCTATAAAATTTAATTTAATTATATTTTGATTGAATTAAGACTATTCGAGTAGAATAATTTTATCTTTGAATGAATGGGTTTTGTTCTCTAAAAAAATTCAAACTGCACCATGAACCTCTAGTTTTTTTAGTATTATATATATGTTTAATAATAAAAAAATTATATATAAAATAAACAAAAAATTAAGTTAAATAATTTTTATAACAAAATTATTTTTAATATTTTTAATTTTATTTAATATCGAAAATTTTAAAAAGTTAACTAAACTTATGGTTACTTTGAATATCTTTCCATATACCTCCTGCAACTTTACATTGCAAGTTGCAACACCAAAAAAGACAAAAACTCTTAAATTACCATTCACTAAGGAAGAAAATAGAATTCTAAAATTAATAAAAGAATAAATTTATTATTTTTTAAAACCGAATTGAGCTACTTCTCTTTGAAAATATAAATTTAATATTAAAAAATTGAAATAACTTCTATTATTATTTTTTTTGAAAAAAAGTCATCACATTATTTTTAAAAATATAATCTTTTTTCTTAAAATATATAAGTCCTTAATTGTAGGACCTCTAAATTTTATAAAAAAATAAATATTAATAACAGGAGTAAGTTCAATATGACTTAGTTAACTATTTTAATGTCAATACTAAGCATCCTTAGCTGATAAAGTGGGAAAAACGGTTTTTCAAAAGGGATCTGATGCCAAATGATACGAACAAATTTTCTTCTTCTTCTATTTTCAGTTTATTAAATCATCATCTTTTTAGCTAGCTACCATAACTAAATAAATTTTGATTAAATATTTAATTATTAAAATTAAATAATTATTTAACTAGACAAGGATGTGTTAAATTTTAAAATTAAAAGAAAAAAAGCTGCACAATTGTGCAACAGAAAACCTAAAAACACTCATTAGATAAGAATAATAAAAAAAATAAAACTATACGAAAAACATGGAGAAAAAAAAAAAGCAACTGTATCGAGAAAATCTAGTCAAATATTTTTTAAAAAAATTTACTGAACTGAAACTGTATATATACACATAGTAATCTCACCAATACAAAAAAAATAGAGAAATTGAATTCAACATGAGAGGTTTGAGATATAGAATGGAGGTGCCATCATACTTATATCTATATCCCATTCAAGAAGATGAAGATGATTTGCCACCACCCATTCCACCATTCAACAATGTTGAGAACAAAATCCTTTCTCCTAAGAATAAATCCGCCAAGAAAATTCAACATTGGAATGCAAAAGAGCACAGGTAACTTTTATTTGGGTTAGAGTGAGATTAATCATTTTATTTATCACACATTTTTCATTAAAATCTTAACTCACTCGCAAATTTTATTTACAGGTTATTTTTAGAAGGACTCGAAAGGTATGGCAAGGGAAATTGGAAAAAAATTTCAAAGCATGTTGTTACAAAATCATCAACTCAAGTGGCTAGCCATGCTCAAAAGTATTTCATCAGAAATCAACAGAATAATGATTTATCAAACAAGAAAAAGGAAAGAAGAAGCCAATTTGACAACATTCCTTCATTCTATGGAAAATTTTACCCTGTTGAATTCTTTAACTTCATCCAAAGACAACCATTTATAGATGAATTCCTTCAAAATCCACATCAACAAGTCAAAGAATAGTTTTTCTTTTATAAATTTAAGTCATAGTTATGTACTCTTTTTCTCTTTTTTGGTAATGCATAGAAATTTCTTATGTCACTTCTTCTATATTTTTAGGTTATGCATAATAGTTTCTTATGTTAAAATTTCTTTTTAACCATTTGACTTATCTACAAAATTTTATAAATTATTTGTATTTATATTTTTAACAACAATTCAAACTTTCTTTTTATATTTTTCTCACATTCAATATTATTCTTTAGCAAGTTTGAGTTAAAAATGTTGTTTTATCCTTGAATTAGTAGCAATGAAAACTTTTTTTTTTTAATAAGCAATGAATATATGAATCGCACTAGGGGTGCAACCCTTACAACAAAAGAACACTAATTAGTGTTTTAACAAATTAAAGGAAGTTTATACCAATTGTAAAAATTGCTCCTAAAACTTGTTTCATAATTACAAACCCATCTCCAATAATAAAACAAGATATTTGATATCACCGTGTCGAAGCTAAATGAAACATTGTCGAAGATAATGGTGTTCCTCATTATCCAAATACACCATATTAAGGCCAACCAAATTGTGTTTAGTTTGGCTTTAATATTGGTATTTTTCACCTTGTCTTGTATGCACCCAAAGTTCTTAAAGTCTTCATAAGCAAGATCCGCATCGGTTCCCAACCATAGAAAAATTCTATTCCAAACCGCTAGCGAGACATGACATTGGAAGAAAAGATGATCCAATGTTTCCGGGTGGTTAGAACAAAAAGGACAATCAAGAGAAGAGAAATTTGACACACCTCTATTGGCTAGGAGAACTTTTAGCGGAAGTCTATTTATGAAAAGTCTCCAAGAAAAGATCTTTATCTTAGCCGGAATGTTTAGTTTCCAAGTAACTTCCAACAATTTTATGATTGGATTTGGCCACACTAACTCCTTTGCATTAGACACCAATTTTGACACACTAGCCACCGAGAAAGTACCGGTAGGATTAAGACTCCAATGAAAGTCATCTTTTGCCGAGATGTCCGGTTCAACTCCTTCTAGTAACAACTTCAATGTCCTCAACTCGTTGTGAAAAAAGGATACATTCGGTTCCAATGGAACCGCAAAATCAATTCCGAAAATCGCTTCCAAGTTCCAAGTACTACTACCATTATTACTAGTGATTACTTCTCCTACCGCACAAAGTTTATTGGTTGTTCTATCAAACAAGTACGGAAAACGAGTGCGAAAAGGTTGATCGCCCAACCAACAACTTTGCCAAAAAAGGATGTTGTTTCCTTTCTTGAAATCACAAGTAACCCAATCGGTAAAACCTTCGGCCAATTCATCTTCCTTGAAGTCATTAAGGATTAAGTCTCTCCACCAACTAGAGTCCTCCCGAGTAATTGAATCCTTGCATGAAGCTAACACTTTAAGTTTCGGGTTTTTGTATCTCATGAGCAATAATCTACTCCAAATTGCTTTGTCCTCCTTCAAAATTCTCCATTTCCACTTAAGGAGAAGAGATTTATTCATTTCTCCAACATCTCTTATTCCTAATCCTCCTTTCCCTTTAGGCTTGCAAACATCCTCCCATTTCACCCAATGAATGCATCTTTCTTTTACATTTCCACACCACAAGAAGTTGCTAAGGTGACCTCTAATTTCTTGGATAATACAACTCGGTGCTTTATGAAAAGAGAAAGTGAAAATGGGGATAGCATTAAGGACGGAACCGATAAGAGTCACTCTACCACCGATTGAAATGTTTTTTCACTTCCATTTAGATAATCTTGAAATGATGTTATCCACCACTTCCTTCCACGTTCTTTTCTTATTAGCACCTTCGCCCACCCAAATACCAAGAAATTTAAACGGAAAGGACCCTCTTTTGCAAGCAAGAAAGGATGTGGCTGAATTGGAAAACCAATTTCCTATATGAATTCCAAAAAAATTGCTTTTATGGAAGTTGATTTTCAACCCGGAGACAATCTCAAATCCTCTCAATAACACTTTCAAACTCCATAGATTGTCGTAGCTAGGTTCTCCAAGAATGACGGTGTCGTCCGCAAATTGAAGAATGTCAACAAAGTCATTATCTCCATACTTGAATGGCTTAAAGTCTCCCCTTGCCACCGAATTCTTGGTTAAGGCGGTTAAACCTTCCATAGCAATCACAAAGAGGAAAGGCGAAATGGGGTCACCTTGACGAAGTCCTCGTTGGACCTTGAAGTCTTTAGTTGCACTTCCATTGACCAACACGGACATGTAACTAGTAAAGATACAAGAATCCATCCATTTCATCCATCTTTTTCCAAATCCCATTTTGCCCATAATCCATCTTAGATAATTCCAAGAAATCGAGTCATAAGCCTTTTCAAAATCCACTTTAAGAAGTAAGCACCCTTTCTTCTTCCTTTTTGCCCAATCAAGAATCTCATTAACCATTAGTACCCCGTCCATCATACTCCTTCCCGGAACAAAGGCGGTTTGGTTTGTAGAAACCAATTTATCCATTACCCTTCTCATTCGAGCCGCCAAAATCTTGGTGATAATCTTGTAGATACTCCCCACTAAGCATATTGGCCGGTATTCAAACAAGTCTTGTGGGTTCTTGTTTTTTGGAATGAGAGCAAGAAACGAAGAAGTGATAGATTTGACAAGAGTACCTTTGTGATAGAAGTCTTTGCAACACTTCATCAAGTCATCTTTAAGAAGAACCCAATACCTTTTATAAAATTCCAAAGAGAACCCGTCCGGTCCCGGACTTTTGCTACCATCGCTCGACCAAATTGCTTCCCTTACTTCTTCTTCGGAAAAGATACTCTCAAGATCTAATGATTCTTCACACGATAAAGAATTCAATTGGATCCCAAGAAGTTCCGGTCTAGTGTTCACTTCTTCTTTGAAGAAGTTTTCAAAATGGTTGAAAGTAAGCGCCTTGACTTCTTCGACCCCTTCCTCTCTTCCCTCCGAAGTAACAAAAGAGCTAATTGAATTCCTTCTTCTTCTATCCTTTAGAGAATTATGAAAAAAACGAGTGTTGTCATCTCCTTCGGAAAGCCAAAGTTGTCTTGACTTGAGTCTTAGAAGTCCTTCTTTTTTGTTAATGTTCTCCCAAAAATCCTCCACCACCTTACTTCTAGATTTAATCACATCATCCGGAACGTTACCTGCAAAATGAACAAACTTGTTATCAAAAAAGTGCATCTCACTCGCGTCTTTGTCTATTTTGAGGTCTATCCACCCGTAAACCGTTTTGTTCCACCAAGAGATCCGATTTTTAAGAGATTTCAACTTTTCAACCAAGCAATAGTCTCCTCTCCCTTTTACTTGTATCTTCTTCCACTCCTCTTCCACAAAACTATCAAACTCCTCGTGCTTGAACCACATATTGTTGAACTTGAAAGGTTTAGGCCCCCAATCCTTTCTATTATCTTTCAACCAAATCGGTGCATGATCGGACACATCCCTCTCACCTATATATTGACTTTCCACCTTCCACTCTTCGATGAAGCTTTCCGATAGAAGGAATCTATCTATCCTACTCATAGCCTTCCCATTACTATTAATCCAAGTAAACTTGCCACCAATCGTAGGAAGGTCCACCAAATCCATTTCCTCTATGAATTCGTTGAAGGTAGCTATCTCCCTTCTATAACTACGGTTTGAAACTCCAATTCTTTCTTCAACGGAAGAGATTGAATTGAAATCTCCTCCTATACACCAAGAACCATTGTTGTTGTTGTTTTTGAATTCACATAAATTTTTCCACATTCTTTGTCTATTAACTAAGTCACACGAAGCATATACATTGACAAAGTTGATAGTTTTACCTTCCTTTTCCACACAAAGACCCAAGAACCCCTCTCCTCTAAAGCTGTAATTGAGAGAGAATAAGCCTTTTTTCCATATTGTGAGAATGCCTCCCGAAGCCCCTAAAGCATCTAAGTAAGACCATTCAACTTGATCACCACCCCACATGTCTTTAACCAAGTTTATGCCTATGTCACTTAACTTTGTTTCTTGAATAAAGCAAATATCTACATCCCCTCTTTGAATGTGGTAGCCAACTCTCTTTCTCTTGGCCCGGCTACCCCCACCTCTCAAGTTTAAAGAGAAAATTATCATGGTGGGACAAAGTTATTGGTCCCCTTTATCACCGACTTCCCTTTGCGATCCCTTAATTCCATCTCCTTCAGTCTTGATATTGGATCAAAATTCTCAGAAATATTTTTAATGCCCAGTTTCACCATTGAGTTCCATAACCCCTCTGCTGCCTTGTTCAACACTCCATTTTTAATTCTGTTATTACAGTTTGTAATATCAGCACTAGAGATAGAGTCACAAGAAAGTGGAATACCTCCTGATAAATAATTCTGCTTCAGGAGATTGAAATTATGTTTTATTGATTGGCTTGCTCCACTCTGAGTTGAGGCCTTCCCTTCTTGGTCTCTGTTTTCAACAGGATAAATAAAATCTTCAGCTAGCACCCCTAAGTCCATGACATCTCTTATCTGTTTCCTTGTGTTTTTTGAGTTTTTCACCTTTTTGCATTGATCATCGAAACAAACTTTCTGTTTCTCTCTACCACCCGGCTCCTTCTTCTTTTTGTTCCTGGTCCCTCTCTTAACAGGTACAGAGAATTTGTTTGTTAAGTTATTCCTTCTTTTTGTCTTGTTATCTTTCTCCAATCTATTCGCTTGTGCCACGTGATTCAGTTGTGCCACTAGTACATCAGAATGGCCCACCACCTCTACATCTTTATTTTTGTTAAAAATGTATTTCTTTTGTGTATTTCCTGAGCTTGCCGTTACAGGTACATACGTGGGGTCCGCGTCTTTTTCTTTCTCAAAGGTTATAGCGCCTTCTCTCTCCTTGTCATCAGCTTGTGTTTTTGTCTCATTCTGAACAAAATTGTTTTCTACAGATTGATTTAAAATAAAAAGACCTGCTGGCCCCACATGCACCACCTCCTTGTTTCTTGAATTTCGCCTACACGATACCTCTAGATCTTCTCCACCCCTACTTTTTGTATTCATGGAAATGGTATCCGAGTGGCTTGTGGAGTCAGAATCTCTGAGGGCTTTGCTTTCCAAAGGAGTTTTGCATTTAATGTTCACAGCTTTCCCGACGGTGCCTTCTCTATCATAGGTCAGGGGATCCGCTGACCAGTCGCTTTCAACATTAAAGTTTCGGAGCGAATCCCTAGGCGGCGCTGGGGATTTTGGCCGGTGCGACGGATGTTCGTCCTCGCCGTCGAGGTAGTCTTGAGAAGAGGAAGAGTCTTCTCCTTCCAACGAATTGCAGGTAACACTCTGGTTCAGATCTAAATCTTCCCTTTCCATAGATGCCTCTTCTATGATTAGAATGTTATACCATATTCCATCCACACAAACTCTAACCCTATTTCTGATTAAATCCACTTGGCTTGTGTAGATCATGACCTGGGTTACATCTAATCTGGTGGTTTTGTTGCTCAGTGCTAACGGGTTCATAACGGTGCCGATGTCCGCGATAATCGTTCCGATGAAGTTTTCGTTTCTAACAAAACAGGGGATACCATAGATTGAGACGAGAGCCACTCTTGCACATTCTGCGTCTTCTTTCTTCCAATCCCTGACTTCTGCGAACCAAAAGGCTGACCACTCTCCGCCTTCTTGAAACAACGTCTCCAGCTCACCTTCTTCACTTTCCTCCAAAAGGCAAAGGCTTGGTCCCAACGCTGTAGCCGAGATGGTGAAGATGCCTTCATCGAGTAAGCTTTGTGCCACTCCGTATGCTTCTCCTGGTTTTTTCATGACACCCACCTTAGCTTTAGCGTATTTCTTCTGTTCTTCTTCATTTGAGGTATAGTACAAGGTATTGCAAACCTCCTTAGTCTCCGTTGATTTCTTCCCCTGTCCTCCTACAATCGCTTCTGCATACGTTTTTGAGGTTCCCGCTCTGCTCTTCATATCTGTTGGTGTTTGGTGGACTGTGTGGCCTTTAGACCCGTGATTCAAAAGTTTGATCTGTTTGTTAAGTTGTATCTGCTCCTTCCTCTTTATCTTAGATATGTTAGCTTTGATTTTACTCCCCTCAAGCCAGATGTTATCCATCTTCGTCTCCAGATTGCTCTCATCAGTCACGTTCAGGAATCTTACAAAACCAAATCTCTGGCCTCTCCAATCTCTTTTAGGAGGTAACACTATCTCTTCTATCAATCCTAAATCTTTGAACTCAATGAAAAGGTCTCTTGCACTCCATCTTTCTCCAAAGTCAGTGATAAAAATGGTTACCGCATCCCTTCTTGCAGCTCCGGGTTCCTTCCTCAAAATATCCCATTTTGCTCCTCCTGGCTTCCTGTTGTTCCTGCCCCTGACTACACTCCAACCTCCTTCCATGGCTATTCTGCTTGAAAGGTTGAAACTCAAAAAAGAACGAACTCTGGTGGAACTCTGATGTTCTCTCGCTTCACTCTCATCATCGGTTAAATCAAAGGATGCAAATCCTCAACAATAGAGGAAAAATAACTGTTAAAAACTGCCTTTCAACGATGTTAGATCCACTTGTCCTTCCATCAAGAATGAGATGACATTAGCCCTCTTGTAATTTTTGTTTTTAAATTCAAGCTAACTAATCTCATGATGATAGATATTTTTCAAATTTTCTCAAATTAAATGGGAGCTGTTAAAATTTGAGCAAAGTGGTTAGAATTTGATGCTTTTGTTAGTTGTGGATTGCTTAAAATAAGGGTATTTTCTTTTCTTTTAGTTGGTTGTATTGTTAAGTTTATGAATAATAATAAATTTTAAAATAATTTTAGTCTCTACAAAGTCGGTCGCTAATAGATTTCATCTCTAGCACTAAGTAGGATTTTTTTTTTAATATTTAAACCGGTTTAATAAAAATTGTAAACCACTCTAAAAAAATTGAAGATTGCAAAAAAAATAATTAAATTAAATATAGTTGGATGTGTTTGAATGTCATTTTGTGAAAATCAATTGATGGTAGTGATGATGTCAAATATATCAATATATATTTTTGTCGGTTGAGTTAGAATTTGTAAATTATATCAAGTACTAGTTCATTTGCTTGACATAATTTTTATCGAACATCCCTCATGAATAATTTATTTGACGAGACTTTTATGTGACATTCTTATTAATACTAACTATCATTTAGACATGCATTCCCGATGATCATATGTCCTTTTTTTAGTATGCACAAGTAATTTTAATTTTAGTTATTTATAAATAATGGAATAAAATAAACATGTAAATTGTCATTTAATCCTTAGTGTGGGAGTGAAGTTAAGATTTAAAACAAAAATTTAGAAGGTATATTTGAAACAAAAATAGGCTACGCTAAAACTATATTTTGTCTAATATCAATCGTTAGTTGGTTCAGTGGTGGTTGACGCTGAATTTAGTAGGGAGAACCACGGTTTAATCCCCCACAACTGCAATTGGGAGGGGGCTGGAACCACTTGATGCTAAAATTGACCCCCGAATCGGACTAAATCGGTGGTGATAAACAAAAAAAACTATATTTTTCCTTAATTAATCGTTATGAATACTTAATTTTAATTTAAACAATAAATATTTTTAAATGTACAATTTTGTAATATAAATTATTTTGTAAATACCTTATTCATTGCATGCATATATAGCCATTCGGCTAGAGACATTCTACATTCTAGACTCTTTCTCTAAAGCACTTAACTCCTTTGTGTCGAATACTTGAGAGAATGTGTATATTTTGGTCTCTCTCTGAGCTATATCTGAATCCAGGTATAGAGTGATCTGCCTCGACTTAACACATTCACAAAAAAGGGCTATATCATATCATTCTTAATGGGCCAGAGCGAATGGATTGGCTCGGGGGTTGATTCACCTAATTTCATATCAATACCTAATATATTTACAAACAGGATATTTCAGCCATTAAATAGCCTTTAAGGGTCGGCCTTGAACAAGATGACATGAAATTTAATTCTCTTTACTACTTTCAGCCAGTCAAAGAAATACACATCATAATGAATAATAAGTCACTTATAAATAATTCCTACCAATGTAGATTCTATATAAACCTATAATTTCTAAGCAAAAAACGATACATTTTTCATACCCTTCACACTTAGATAAATATTGTGACTCTTATTGCCCTAACACCGGTAGAATTATCAAATTAGTGTACATTATGGTGCATTTGGAAGCCACTGTAGGGTCTGATAAAACTAGTTTCAACCGCACAAGTGTAAACAATGATTAATGTCTTATCATCCCATGATGGTAACGGTGGCCCTAGAATCACCAACAATGACGACTGAGTCGCTATAGCAGAAATGCTCGCCGATATGGAGGAACTACGTTACTAAAATGAGGCATTGCAAGACAATGTGCGTGATATACATCAACAACAACTACAACCTATAATTCACAATCAAGAAGACTTTGTAGATCCCCAACCCATATCGACGAAGGTCTAGGACGCACAGATCCCAGACAACATCAAATAGATAATGCAAATAGATAATGTGAACTCGAGATGTTATACAACAAAAGTGAAACTCGAGAGTATATTATTGCTATCAACACAAAAATGGTCATCATTGGAGCTATATATTTCTTCCAATGTAAATAGATAATGTGAAATCTATAAGAAGCAGTCCTCTAGTGGTATATCATCCTTCTGAGGTTCTCCATAACCAGTTACCAGAACTTGACAAAAATAATGATCCACCATTTTTCGGCTAGCAAGCATAGGAAAATTTCAATGTTCTTCTAGTTTATTATGAGACCTTAAGAGAATATTTGGCGTGAGTCAATGAAAAAAACATCAAGGTTGCCCATTGAAACCAAGAGATGTTCGTGGGGCATTCTAGAATGACTTAAAAGTGGAACATTTCAATGAGTCTTTAGCACAGAAGCTGGCATCTTCGTTCGAAGATATCATGTCTAGGGCAGAATGTTTTATCAAATGAGAAAAAAGTAACACCGAAAAAAGGACCAGGATGTGAAGGATAAAAGTTGTAATCCAGAATCATCTGGACACAAGACAAATCAGAATACAATACTTGTTTGTGAAAAACTTATTTTCAAGCCCGCTCGATAACCCCTCGAAAGCTTCACTCCACTTAATATTTGGAGGGAACTGAACCTAAAATATGTTTAACACACCAAAATCATTCTAGAGCCTCAAACTCCTAAAAGAGATTCCATGGGAAATAATTCGAACAAATGGTGTAAGTACCACAATATTTAGGGTCATCACACTGATGAATGTCACCATTTAAAATGATAAACCGAAGGAGGAGGGGTCTTGGAGGTGGATCATTTCTCATGTTGGAAATGGTGTTGACAGCTCAGGGGGGTAGTGGATGAAGTAGAGACTTTGATGATTATTTTAGCTGAAATCCATCCAACCATAAGAGCTGATGATGATTGTGTGTGGATTGGTAATGCAGACAAGGTGTACACTGTCCAATCCTTTTTACAAGGAATTGATGCAAGAGGAAGATGTTGTAGATGTGAATACACAGCTCAAAAGGCTTTAGTTGTGATGTGGGAAGCAAAAGTCTCGTCCAAGATTAAGGTATTTACTTGGAGATTGTTGTTAGATAGGTTACCTACAAGAATGCAATTAATAAGAAGATTAATTATTCATGATGATGAGGGGAATCAGTGCATGCACTTTCTGTTCTGCAAGTGAAGACGGATTGCTACATTTGTTCTTCAATTGTTCGTTCTCTATTTCAGTGTGGCAACAAGTGATGGCCTGGCTTGGTTAGATAGATCGAATACAGAAGAAACTGATTCAAGCCTTCATCTAATGCAGTTCCAAAAAGCTCTAAATGGTAGAGTGGAAAAAATAAGGAAGTTCTGTTATGGATGGCAACGGTATGGTGTGTATGGAGAATGAGAAATGATTGTTTGTTTAATAATTAGGCCTGGAATGTTAGTGTAGTTGTGTTCAATGTCAAACTAATATCATGGTTGTGATTGGTGATAGACTATAAGAGGTGCAAGATGTGCTCACTCTATGAAAAATAATATTTCCCTCTTGATTATCTCAAATAGGTTGTGATTTGTAAGTGGGAAGAGTGCTCCTTATAGTCATGTTAAATATACATTTCTTATAAAAAAAATTATTCAGAACTCCTATCATTTTAAAGAGCTTGCGTATATTTTAGGGTTTGTTATTACGCAATCGCGTCGCAATGGTGGACAATTGTGCCTTAATCATTTATTAATACAAGGGTTAATACCTATTTTCACCCCTGCCATATGGGTTGGTTTGAAAAATCCCCCTGCCAAAAAAAGTTGCAAGAATTCCCCTAACAATTGAAGATTCTTTCGTTTTAAACCTTGTAAAATTTTTATTTGTAAAACCAACCTTGCCACTTGAAGGACTCTATCATTTTGAACCCTGTAAATTATTTTTTTTTAGTAAAATCAACCTTGCCCGTCATATTCCAGAGAGTTTAAAATGACATAATCTACAAGATTATAGGGTTTAAAATGACTGAATTTTCAAATGGCAAGGTTGGTTTTAAAAACAAATTTTTTACAAGATTTAAAACGAGAGAATCTTCAAATGTTAGGGGAATTCATGCAATTTTTTTTTGGCAGGGGATTTTTCAAACCAACCCAATATGGCAGGGGTGAAAATAGGTATTAACCCTTAATACAATGGTGGATCAATTTGATTGGGTTGCGATATTTCATAATTTTAATATATTAAATATTATATATTGTTTTAAGTATATTGTTTTTTTTATTATTTTAATAATATTAATATTATTAAGAAAGTTATTATTTGTAATTTGTCTATATCTAAAGCTCGATTTGAACTAAACTCCATGAAATTGGATAAAGTCATACTGAATTTTTTAAATTAGTCTTCAAAAACCAAATCAAACCAAATAGTTTTAACTTTATATCGAATGAGTTTTTACTTCAAAATAATCCAAACTAAATCGCAAATCCCCCCAAAAAAAAATTATAATATTACATATTTTTATTAAGAAATTTTTCATAAAATCTACACAATATTTATTTATTTTTTACAAAAATATAATTTTAAACTTTGGAAGAAAGAACTTTGACATTTTGACATAGTCCATTTTAATTATCCTGGAGTGGCAAGTAAACAATTCCCACTCTTGGATAATTAAAAACATCATCAAGATGGAGAGTTAGCTCTGACTAGTGACTATTGGGAGAAAAGTATCCATTTACAAAGGTTCAGAACCAGAGACATGTATAAGGAAATCAGGGGCAATGGAAATTCACTTCATTGGAGAAAGATCTTCTTCCATAATTATGCTAGGCCTCAAGCTTGCTTTACACTTTGGCTTGCTCTTTGGAACCGGCTCCCCACCAAAGACAGATTCGAGAAAATTCATATTGTAACGGATGGATAATGTATATTCTATGGGCAAGCATAAAGTATTAGACATTTGTTCTTTGCTTGCAGGTACACTCATGGGATTTGGCAAACAATGCTCTCCTGGTTAGGGTATAATAGAACCAGTGGTGATTGGCTAGTAGAAAGTACTTGGCTGAGTATGGAGACAGCAAAAAAAGGTTGGAAAAGAAAGCTCCTTAAGATGATAGTGGCTGAGACGATCTATCAGATTTGGCAAGAGCGTAATGGGGTCGTATTTGGCAAGCAAAATCTAGACATAGAAATTGTTAAAAACATTCAATATGTGGTTGTATTGTGAGCCCATAGCAAGAAGGATCTAAAAAACCATGTGCAGATAGATACCTTGGGGATTAGTTAACTTTGGTTTTCTTTGTGGTTTTGGTTGATTTTGATTTCTGTTGTAGCCTGGATCTTGATGATCGGCGTGTAATGAACTGTTTTTGGGTAATAAAAATTCTTATTTTACTCAAAAAAATATATTTCATCCTTCATTATAATATTTTTATATCAAAATTTTAAAATTATTATTGAAATTTAAACCTATTTTGAATAGTTTTTTATATATCTCCTAAAATTTGATTACATTTTAAATTATTAAAAGTAATTTATTCATTTAATTAGATAAAGTTTTAAAATTTTAAACAAAAAGTAAAATTGAAAGAAGAAACTACACAATTATATAACAGAAAACCTAAAAGCACTCGTTAGATAAGAATAAAAAAGATAGAAATATACTAAAAACATGAAAATAGCAACCATATTGAGAAAATCTAGTCAAATATTTTTAAAAAATCTTACTTAATTGAAACTATATATATATACATGCAAACAGTATACCATCTTGCAAATAAAACAATTTAGAGAGTAATTGAAATCATCAAAGAGTTTGAGTGATAGAAAACAAAGGCAAAAAACGAAAGAAAAAATAATTTAGAATGGATGAAAATTGGCTCAACAATTTTTTTGCTTTTTGGGAAGTTAATGGTATGGAAGTTGATGCTGATTTGCCAACACACTTAAGTGATGATTTTATTCCAATCCACAATGTTTCAGCTGATGAGAACAAAACTCTTCCTCCTAAGAATAAGCCAACCAAAAAAATTCAACATTGGAATGAAGAAGAACACAGGTACATAGTTATTACATTTCATTTTGTTTTATATTATTAGAAAGAGAATTTTTTTAAATTTTTTTTGGATTAAATTAATTATTTTGTTTATCACATGTTTTTCATTGAAACTTTGACTCACTCATCATTTTTTTATTTATAGGTTATTTTTGGAAGGGCTCCAATTATACGGCAAGGGAAATTGGAAAAAGATTTCAAAATATGTTGTTTCAAAAACATCAACTCAAGTTGCTAGCCATGCTCAAAAATATTTTATCCGAATTCAGCAAAACAATAATTTATCAAATAAGAAGAAAAGAAAAAGCAAATTTGACAACATTCCTTCGTACCCTATTGAGAGCTTTAACTTCACCCACACACAACCATTTATAGAAGAATTCCTACCACAAGAATCTCAACAAATCCAAGAATAGTTTTTCATAAATTTAAGTCATGGTTCTATACTCTTGTTCCCTATTTTGGGTTTTATTTGACTGAATTTTTCAGAAAAAAAATTGTAATGAGGCAAATGCCCTTTTGTTTGAGTTTTAGTTTATTCCTTCCATAAGTCTATATTTATTCAATTGTTTTACTTCTATATTTTTTTAGTTTATTTATGATAATTTCTTATATTAAAATTTAATTTTAACCATTGTTATTCGACTTGTTTGTAAAATTTTAAGTTTTTTTTTATAATTTTAATACAAAAAATTATAACCACAATTAAATCTTTCTTTTATGAATTTTTCTCGCATACAATACTCTACAGCAAATTTGGATTTTTACACAACAATTCGTTTTTAGAAATGTTGTATTATCATTGAATTGGTAGTAATTGAATATCGGGATTTTGTATTAAAATTGAACCATGCTAATCTCAAGATGGTAGCCATTTTTCTCAAACCACTTGAGTTCATTGGGAGCTCCCATCTCGTCGTTGGATTAAATCAAATGTTAGATGTTGATTTTGATTTTAATTGGTTGATTTTATGGTTTGAGTAATGGTTTTGATAAACATTCAGCAAGAAGTGTTGTTTGCTACTTTTAATTAAGAAGATTGCTAATTATTGCTAATTATTAAAATTTGAGCAAAGTGATTAAAATTTGATGCTTTGTTAGTTGTTTTAAAATAATGGTCTTTTCTTTTACTTGGTTGTGTTAAGTTTGTAGAGTTTGTAAGATTTTATTTTAAAATTCCCCTGGCTTTGTATTTTATTAAATTTTTTTATTTCTTCATTAATTTTATTTTTCGACGTGGAACTCTTTATTTCTAATCAACCACTATATTCAATCACCTTCATACAGTAATAATTATATCTTCAACACTGCATGAAATTATAATTATATCTATTATCTTCAGGGCCTGTTTGTTTTAACTTTAAAAAAATAATTTTTTTTCTTTGTATTTTTTAAAATAGATTTTTTTTAAACCGTTTTTCAAAATATTACAATTTTTTTATATTTACTTTTTCGAAAATGAAACACTAATTTTGACATCCTATAACATAAACGCACATTATTGAAGACCAAAACTTAGTCAAAATCGCAATTTTTTCAAAAAGTTGTATTTCAAAAATGATTTTTATGAAAATCTATTTGAAAAATAGCTTCAAAATTAAGTGAATTTTTGAAATTTTGATATCCAATTTTTTTTCCATAAATATATGAAATTTCCTAAAATCACATTTTAAGAATAACTATTCAAACAAAATTTTCATTTGAAGCTTTTATAAAAAGTTTATTTGTAAAATAAAGTTTTCACAAAATTATGTAACACTATAAAAATCATTTTTTCAAAAAACCAAAACAAACGAGGCCATAGAGTAGGATTGAAAAAGTCATGTAAAAGAGAACCTAGAGAGAAGTTAAAGCATATCTCTCTAATTTATTCAAACTTAAATTTTTTATTCTAAAATTCTCTAACATAAGCTACCAGCTCATCAATTTCATGTATAGAACTTTCTCATATGTATAGAACTTTTATTGGAGACATAAAATTATAAAACAAATTTTACCATAGTAGCCATAGAAATATAGAACTTTCTCATCAATTTTAGCATACACAAATTTTGGATAAACTCTTGTTTATACATACATATATTTATAATACTTGTTATATTTTATTACATCGCAAAGAGAACTGCGAGGAGAAGTTATCAGGAAACAACAATGAGGTTTCACATTGCTATCTTTTATTACTTTTGAATACACTGTGGAGTTGTGACAAATAAAATGCTTGACTTGTTGGTACTTGAATTTATTATAGAAATACATATATCAAGAATAAATTTTTTACAGAACATCAATTAGTAACCCTTTTCTAGAGAGAGATGCTCTTCCTTCTCTTTAGAAGATTTTTCCCCAATCCTCTTGGTTTGGTGGGCTTTTATCCACCTCTATGGTGGTCCTCTTCTTCCACCTTTATGGTGACACCCTCCCTTTATTTTGAGAGCACTTTATTCTCCATCCTTCTTCCTTCTCATGCCCTCACCATTATCATGTTTCTCACTAGAATCTCCCTCTCTCCACCACTACCAACCGTTAAGTTTTCTTTTCTTCTTTTGCGGCCGCCACCGGAGCCACCACCACCAAGAAATGGCTACTTAGTTATGGGTTTTCTACACACCTCAAACACAACAACAATGGATGCATCTCTCTCAAGTAGCTACTCATACAACTCTGATGTCCGAAATTTGTCGTCCACCACCAACGCCTCCATGGTTATACAGTATGGAAATTTTAACAGAGATGGTTAATTTTGGTTTATTAATTTATGTTATGTGTTTTTGTGGTAAATGATGCACTCTTGGTGTTTGAAAAAATGTCTCAAAAGAGTTTTGTGTCTTGTAGCATTTTATGTGTGTCTATTGGCATTTCGTAGTTATTGAGGAAGCTTTTGAGTTCAACATCTATTCCATAACTATCTCTAGTCATCTATTAATTTGTGAACACTAAAAATTTGGGGCAATTTCAAGACCAAAGAAAGTCTAAATATAGAAACCCGAGTCTAAGAAATCATCCTTAACTGGATTTGGAAAAATACTATGGATTCTCACTTCTTCATTGCCATTGACGGTATTTGCAAGAGAGTGGATTGCTCGCTGATATGTTGTTGGTTTTGGTTTGGTTGTGCCTTAACTTTTGAAAATTCTATGTATAATGTCTCTTAGGACTATGTAGTATTTTCTGTTAGAACTAGACTATGTATGGAGTATGTTCCATTTCATTTGTCTCGTAACATTTGTAATTCTTGCTTGTTTGAATTTTAATGAAGCTGAAATTTCTATAAAAAAAGAGAATAAACTTTACTCATCTTTTGCATCATGATATGCAACAATGCAGCATGCAATTGAATTATGAGTTGAAGATCGTGCCCATGCTCTGATATATAGCTATTTCCAAGACATTTATAGCAGCAATGAACGATCGTCACCCTCTCTCTATAACTATCGGTCAGGATAGATCCATACAAATGATAGTTTCACAAGTTTTATGTCAAGCACGTCACTCTATAAACAAGTGTTATGTCTTGCGAGAAGGCCACGAAAATTTGGATCATCCATGTCACATGCATCCACATTTTCATTTTGAACTTTATAATTGTATTAATCTGATTGAAACAATTGAGGAGTTTGAGTTTTCTTGGAATTCTATCACGGATAATTATGGACTCAGATGGCATGATTGACTTTAATCTTTGTATAATACTCGTGATCAATGGGTTCCAGTATATTTGATGGTTCTTTTTATGACTGTTTTGTAAACCAGCATACAACATTACCAATGTTCTTTAGGCAGTATGAACTAGCTTTGGAGAGATGGTTTGAAGTTTCAAGAAGATCTAGTTGAACTTTCAATGGAGAATCAAGTTTCTAAACATCTGTTAGAGGGAAGAGCCGTGCTATCCAGAAAAAATTTTGAATCTAGAAACATTTGAATAAACCTCATAAAGGTTGTTTTGTTGGAATCTCCGTAAGGAGTTTGCATAATTAATTTGACGCCTTCGATTCGTCGATCGTGCATCACGCTCAGGAGAGCTGGTGACACGGTGTAACCTATACGTGGCTCAAAGGTAGCATTGAGTCAGAGCTGTAAGAGCCAGAAGGGACGTAATTTAGAAACTAATTTAGTAGAAGAAATGTTGAATTAGAAACTAATTTAGAAACTCAACCTAATGGTGATAGTATTAATAGTAATAATTCTACAACACTTAGTTATGTTTTCAAATAGTTCTACAACACCATTTCAGTAAGTTCCGAAAATATATTTTCGGAGATATTTTGGATATGCATTTTTAAAATAAATTAAGTCAAATAAATAGGACATAACTCAATAACGATTAAAATGTATGTGTGTAAGGGGGATTTCAAAAATACATTTCTAAAATCTGAGGGCATTTTTAAAAATTCATGCGGTGCACTAGAAAGTTATGGGTGTGTTAAAAAATTCCCTAAAATAAAAGGTCCAAGTGAAACTTCAGAAGCCCATGTTCTGTCGTATTGGACTGGACTCGGGCTAAAATAGAAGAAAATAACCAAACCCGGTCCAATAGAAAACAGCCACCAATAATAAACCAAACAAAAAAACGCTAGGGTATTCTTTTCATTTCGCATTCTCGTTCTCGTTCGTTCATTCCTTGGCGATTTTTTGTGAATCCAATCAAAGAAGAAGATGGGGAAAAACATCGTGCCTGTGAAATCCGTTGTGTACGCTCTTTCTCCTTTCCAGCAGAAAATCATGAACGGATTGTGGAAGGATTTGCCAACCAAAATTCATCACAAGGTCTCCGAAAATTGGATCAGCGCTCTTCTCTTGGTTACCCCCGTCGTTGGCACCTACTCGTAATTTTCTTCACCTCTCTTTTACTTATGTGTGTTTATTGCCCAATTTTTGTTATTGTTGTTGTTATTAGAAACGAGATATTTGATTTCGTGGTTATGAATGGTTCGGATCTTAGGTATCTCATAGGAATTAGCCAGATCCGGATTGAGTCTGCTCTGATTTGTATTTGTGTTTTGATATTAGGGTTGAATTTGCTAAGAGCAAGAGAAAAAATCGTTGAATGAATACTGAATTACAATATTCAATATTGTGTGAAGTGGTTATTCTGTTGCCTTATAAAGTTGATACTGAACTCGTTGCCTTGTAATTTTGATACCGAACTGCTTGTTATTATTATATTTTGTGTATGTTGTGATCAATGTTTGTTGATTTCAAATGAAATTGATTTGGTTAAAATTGAGTTTGAAAGTTAACTGAATTCAAATGAAATTGATTTGGTTAAAATTGAGTTTGAAAGTTAAGACCGAAGGTGTGTTATGGCGCGTGTATGACACCGATTCGACACTCGCACTAGTCGTACATTCAGTCACTTCCATTCTCTTCAACTATGATTAGTGTAGGTGTCTATGAGTTAGTGTTTGTGTTTGGGCTTCATAGGTTTTAAATGAAGTTTTCTATAGTTGTTTTAATTTTTTTGAAAGCAAGTTTAAGGTAAACTTGGATTTTGAAGCAAAGTCCTGATTGCCGGATGCAATTACTTGACATTTTCCACCTTGCATCCAGACATGCACTTAGTTTGGTATGATTTTTAATGGATTAAGTGTCCTCTTTGGGTTAAGTGCCAATTTTTATTTCCCTCGGTTATTGTATCGAAAAATTAAAATCTATTTTGAAGTTATGAAGTCGGAAGTAATAACTATTTGATCACATCATCCATGCCCTTCATCTATATATTTACTGATGCTCTATTTATGCTTTTGACTCCCTGTTTCTGTAGTGTCATTTGATATTGCCCGCTTTGGTTTGATTCCTTAAGAAAACATGGTATGCCAATGAATTTGTTTGACTTTGTTATACCTCCAATTGGACGTAATATATGGTTATATTTAAACACACATAAATAGGGTCATATAAAATGAGAAGGGCGGGTTAATGTCAGTGATGAGAAGATATAATATGGACTGTTTGATCAAAATAAATGATCAAGATTAAATTTCTTAATTAAAAGGGCACATGTTCACTATTCACACACATATTTCTCTTAAATTCTTTTGGTGTCTCTCACAGGCACACATTCTTCCCTTTTTCGAGATTCAAATAGACTGCTTCTTGTTTTTGTTTTGGAATTTTAAGAGATTCTTCATAATGATATCGTAATTCTTTACTTTCATCTTTTTCAACATTTATATGCCAATCATTGGTTTCCCCTGGTTATTTGAACTTATTCATGATTACTCTGGTAGAGAAAAGTAGGTGTTTCAATTTAAAAAAAAAAGTAAGTCAAACATCGTGCCTCAGTTGGGATTGTTCGAAGGTCAAGGATCTGCTGGTTTAGATTTGCCGTTTGGCCGATTTTGATTTGACTCAAATGTGGCGGATGACAGCCTTGAGACTTGTGAAAGGGAGGGGATAAAAGGTGAAAGAAGAAAGTAAAATAGATCACATGCAGGTTTAAAACGATATTTGATCCAAACCAATTAGTTTAATATAGCGATTATGACTTTATTTTCTCATCTCCCACCTTAACTCACACTTGTTTGATAATCTCCCCTATATTTAAGATCAAACTCATGAAAGTTGATCATTTATAGGACACAATAAGCAATTCATTCACACACAACACACTATTAATAGGCATTGCAAAAATGGTGTCAAGACACATTCAGTACTTTGTGGTTGTTCTCCTCAGGGTGAAAGATGGTGTTTGTTTTGTCATTTTGGCCCTGACCATGATTTTTTCTTCTTCTGTATAATATATTACAATACCTCATTAAAATAGTTATTTGAGTGGTTAAAATGAGTATGCACATGCTTTTGTGTTGCACAGATATTGTGATAACTTTAATAATTACCACTAGTCCAATGGTATAAAGGTTGACCTCTTGAGATTTGTCTCCATAGAATTTCTTGAACAGGTTAAGTTGTCAATTGTGTAGAGTCAAGGCTTATTTTGTATTGAACTAAATGATGCCCTTCATGACATTTGACATTAATTGAATGAAATGTTAATAGGGTAGATGATATATTTTGACTCAGACAAGAGAAATATTGACTTGTTTTTATTGTGATTACAAAGTGTGTCTTGTTTTTATCATAATTTTTTTTTCTTCGTATTTCCCTGTTAGCATTGTATTATGTATCTCGGCATCGTAGCATAACATATCAAAATCTCTAGCAGGTGGTGGTTAACGCGTATGTCTGTATGGTTAATGTATCTCACTATGAATGCAGGTATGCTATGCACTTCGTGGAACAGGAGAAGCTGCACCACAGGTACTGAGCTCATGTGGGGATGGATACATTAGACCACATTGGATAATCTTCAAGTTTCATGCTCTTAACTTTTTTTCATCTAGTCAATAATGTGACATTTGTGAAATTAGCTATTGCCCTTTAATTATGATATTTTGAGCTTTAGCTGTTTCCACTATGATGAATTTTATTGATAGCTTTCTTTGTTTTACTTATCTTCATGTTACAAAATACATAAGATACTCTATGTTTGTCAATAATCTTATGATGAGTGCCAAAATAAGTTGAAATGTCAACCACTGGATTGATCTGTGATTTTATCATTGTAACAACAGTCTCTCTCTAATTACAACCAATTTTTGATCAGTCTTATTAAATATGTATCTCCCCTTAAAATGAAATTATTGTGTTTCTTTCAATATAAACAACGAATTTTGGTCAGTTTAATTATGTATATCTCCCCGTAAAGTGAAATTATTGTAGTTCTTGCAATACATAAACAACGTGAATGTATATTTACTTGAAAGTTACAATCTCATTTTTGCGAAACTATAGAACCTTACTCTGATCTCGTCAAATCGACAACAATACCAAACATATACATGGGGCTGAACTTTGTATTTAGTGATTACTTGATCATCAATGATTGGATCATAACTCATAAGGTGTCACATTTGTACTTGGTTAAATTTTGGTATCAATGCCCCTAATACATTTTTCAAGAAAGCAAAAATAAGTACTTATGAGGATGGGTCAAAAATTGATTTTCTAAACATGGGGATTATACAAGTTTGATATCAATTAGATTAGAGGTTTAAAATTTCTAATAGCTTGCTACCACAACTTTTTAAATAATGCAATGCGGCAATCAGCATGCCGGTTTGTTTTAGAATAATACTCCTACATACCTTACCAATTTTATGTGTCCAGTTAGTCATCCGATTATATTTTTAAAAAATAGTTTAAATGATTAATTCATATATGAAAGAAAGTCTACATATTTCATTAAATGTATAATCTTATTTTCTCCTTTAAAAAATTCTAATCTATTTTATTGATTAATTAATGTTTTTTCTTCTTTTATCTACAATTTCAAAAAAAAAAATTCATCTCAAAATTGTTTTGTAAACTCGTGGTTTCTATTAACTTGCAAGTTTTTCTTTATGTAAATTAAATAAATCCCCAAATACATAATTTCATTGAAAAATCATTTCTAAATTAACAGGAAAGTCAAAGAGGGACATATCTACTTGAGTTAGACTTCATCATATATTCCACTCTTAATTGTTTCTATTGCGGCATGATTTTGTGCACTGCGTAATGACATATACTGTTTGACAAAAAAAAACTTCTTCAATAATAAAGTATGCACATTATTTTGATAAATATGAAAATATTTAAAGTAAAGCATAGTTATACTTCTTGTTATGGGTTATACATATATGTGTAACCCCTAACACTACAGCATACTGTAATACACTATATTGTAACACCAGTGATCAATGGAGGGAAATTCGAGTTTGACGCCATTACTAGAGAACCAAAATCATAATCTGAACACTTTTAACTCGGTTACAACAACTTTCTTGTCCAAATTGCCTGATAAGGTTCATTCTTTGGTCATCCATACAGACTCTTCCTTTCACTTTGATCCTCATTTCTCCACATCCACCACCTTAAGCCAAGGTCTTATATCCTCTCTCTCTCTTTTTCTCTTCTGAATGTAAAAGAATACTATGAAAAATACTGAATTTTTAATGACTCGCCATTTATAGGAGAGAAAGAATACTATGAAACACAATTTGCAACTCTAAAATCCTTTGAAGA
This sequence comes from Vicia villosa, assembly GCF_029867415.1. Classification (NCBI taxonomy): domain Eukaryota; kingdom Viridiplantae; phylum Streptophyta; class Magnoliopsida; order Fabales; family Fabaceae; genus Vicia; species Vicia villosa. The sequence continues at coordinate 74,624,521 of NC_081186.1, read as the reverse complement.
AGTCGACTCGTTAGTAACGTCGGACTCCGTTGATGTAGACGACAGAGAAATACAGGCTCAACATGAACGCGCGATGAAGATTTCTAACTATGCGAATATAGTTTTATTGGCATTGAAGGTGTTGTATTATATATTCCATTAGATCTTTATGTTAAATTTTCAATCGAGTTTTAAGGATTTTTTTCTGACTATATACATATTATTATTTAGATTTACGTGACAGTAAGGACTGGTTCTATGGCTATTGCTGCTTCAACATTGGATTCTCTGCTTGATTTTATGGCTGGTGGCATACTTTGGTTCACTCATCTTTCAATGAAGAACGTAAATATGTATAAATACCCAATTGGAAAATTGAGAATGCAGCCTGTGGGTATAATCATCTTTGCAGCTGTCATGGCAACACTTGGTGTGTCCAAATTACTTTATCTATATTAATTCCATTCAAACCTATCAAGCACAGACACATCTAAGAGTAGGCGTTTTTGACACGTGTCTGAAAAGTCAGACAAGTGTCCCCCCTAAAAATGTTTTTCTTCTTTGATTCGGTGTCTGACACTCGTATGACACTCATAAAACACATGTCAGACAACTCTTTCATAAAAAAAAAGTTATTTTTCTTTGTAGATATCATCTTAATACCATTTTGCTATAGGCTTTCAGGTGTTAACGACTGCGGTAGAACAACTGATAGAAAACAATCCTTCTGAGAAGATGTCTTATGATCAAATACTATGGTTATATGTTATCATGATATTTGCAACAGTGGTGAAGCTTGCACTTTGGTTTTACTGTAGAACCTCAGGAAACAAGATTGTTCTTGCTTATGCAGATGTATAGTAGCCTTCTTTATGGATAAATTTCTACTGAATCAAAATAATCTTTGTTGCCATCTCTCACCGATGCTAATTACTTGCAGGATCATCACTTCGATGTTGTAACAAACGTGGTTGGACTAATTGCAGCTGTTCTTGGCGATAAATTTTACTGGTGGATTGATCCTGTTGGCGCTATTTTACTTGCAATCTACACTATTTTGAATTGGTCTGGCACTGTTATGGAAAACGCAGGTAGAAAGAAGAATAAAACTTTTGTTAACAATGTGGTGTATAAATATTGATTCATGATACATTATTTTCTAATGCAGTTTCGCTAGTGGGAAAATCTGCACCTCCTGAAGTTCTGCAGAAGCTGACATATCTTGTCGTAATGCACTCTCGAATTAAGCGCGTTGATACCGTTCGCGCTTACTCGTTTGGAGTTCTATACTTTGTCGAGGTATGTAGTGCTAGAGCATCGTAGTTCAAGTATGAGTTAGATTTCCTATTTCTACAGCAATTCGATGACAAAGTTAAGATGTTTTACATCGCGATTTTGGTTGAATTGACAAACAGGTTGACATTGAACTGCCGGAGGATTTACCATTGAAAGAAGCACATATTATTGGAGAGAGTTTGCAGATAAAGCTTGAGAAACTTCCGGAAATTGAGCGAGCGTTTGTTCATCTAGACTTTGAATGCGAGCATAAACCAGAACACTCGGTTCTTAGTAAACTACCGGATAGTTAACTTTAATTACAATTTGGTTTGAGTTTGAAATCTATGTGAGAAAAGTGACAAATTCTACACCTTAATTTCATTTTATGGTTTTTTCATTAATGAATGTGATTTTTAAGCCTTAATACCATATGTTTTTTCATTAATCTGTGGGGCAAGTGTGAATTTCTTAATACCATGAAATTTTAAGTACACAAAGGCTAATGAATGTGATTTTTAAATTTGCTTGAAAATCTACTATGGCAATATGAGTGAAACACATGATATCAGGATATGTGCTTTGATTCTACCACTCTTGTGCAAAGAGAGAAACTCCTATATACTTCCCCCAATTCATATGTGCTTTGAAAGCCCAAACCTCACTAGTATCCTTTCTAGTTTGTAGGCTCATTTTTTTTTAAAGAATACATGAGTTTTTTTTTCTGTTAGTTTGTTAATCCATAAACATATTGTTAGTAGCTTAAATAACTAGGTAGTTAAATGGCTAAGTTGGTTATAACTATTGCTTAACCAACAAGTTAAACATAAGTTGTCGAAACTTTATTTGAAAATTAACTCCAACCGCGCAACATCTTCTTCTACCTTTCACCTTCTCATCATAGTGTGTGTTCATCGTCTTACTTGTACAACAAGAAACACATAGTTGTATAATAGGGAAACACAGAGACTTGTGGAGCCATATAATTGGAAAATAAATAGTGAGGTGTGATTTTAGTATTCTTGCTCAATAATCATGAATACAAATGATGGATTTCCATCTAACATCTACTCATGCATCTAACATTGGAATGAGAGGGATCCAGGCATGTATAAGATTACATGGTTGAAGGAAGAGTTATAAGGATTAATTGGTACTACCTATACCAACAAGATGCATCTTCTTTTCGGTAGTCTAACAAATAAAAACTCTATAGTTAAGCGTGCTTAGTATTTAGATGGGTGACCTTCTGGGAAGTTTCTCAAAAAGCGTGTAAGTGAGAAGTATGTTGAAAGACAGGCATTTACCTAAAGAATTTCCTGGCGAAATTGTGTCAACTACAACATAAATTCTTAATAGATGTCTGATGAAAAAAGTTAGAAGGAATCACACTAGAAGAATGTAGGTTTGGTGTCAACCATTATGAATATGTTGAGAAGTATGTTGAAAGGCAAACATTTACCTAAAGAATTTTGGGGTAAAGTTGTGTCAACTGCAACATATATCCTTAATAGATGTCTGACGAAAAAGTTAGAAGGAATCACGCTAGAATAATGTTGGTCTGGTGTCAAGCCTAACTTTAGTCATCTAAAAATATTTGGATCTATAACACATAGACATGTGCCTGATTAGTTGAGAAGAAAGCTTTATGGCTAGTCAAATGATCCTAATAGGATATCATTCGACGGCTGGATACAAACTGTTCGATCCACTGAACAAAAAAGTTGTGATCAACGGAGATGTGATCATAGATGAACTCAAGGAATGAGATTGGAGAAAATTTCAAGAAGGATTTAGTAATAATCTTATGTGAAGAACAAGCTAGTGAAATTTGACAAGAAGAAGTTAGAGGTCAATAAGGCACAAGCAGGCCACAAATAATAAGACACATGTCTGCAAGGTTGCAGGAATGTGTGATTACATCAGATGATGTGGTCGACAATAAAGGTGAACAAGTACATTATGATTTCTATGAAGATGTCAAACTAGTCAATGCAGTTGAGGCATTGAAGGATTCGAAAGTGGATGAGGCATTGAACTATTAATGAGAATTGATCCTATATTTGATTGTAATTGATGAAATTGTTGTTATGATGTGTTTTGGATTGGTATGATGTGTTTATGAATGAATACTATGCCTTGAAGTGGTTTTGCTGTTGACAGAAAATAGGATTTTGGGTAAAAAAAATTGTTAAAAATTCGTTGCAGGAAAAATAGCAAATTTTGGGTTCGGGTTCAGGGGAAATCGGGTTCTCAAATAGGGAAACTGGGTTCCCAAATAGGGGAACTAGGTTCTTGATAAGTGCAAATTATAGATATTTTTGCATATACTTTTTAGTGCACTTATCGACTCTTTGTTGTTAATTTCGGTTGAATAAACCCAACTTTTGTGTAAATACGTTTAGTTTGTGTATACTTATGTTTTTGATTCATTTATATACCGTTTGATATTTTTCTATTCATTTTGTAGGTAATGAGGCGTATTTGGAGCATGAGCAACAAAGTGTCGAAGACATGACTTCAAACGCGCGATTTTGAGCAACGAAACCAACTTGTCAAAGAATAAGGATCAAAATAAGGATGATAAAAATCATAAATTTGGTATCCATTTGTCATTGTTAGATAGAGCATTGAATAGGCTTTCCAACGCTTCAAACCGGGTGCAAATCAGAGTTACGGTTCTCAAGTTATGGCCGAAACAGTGCATAATTTTTTGCTGTTTCATGTGTGATTCGCGTACTTGCCGGGCGAGCCTGACTGGCCAAAAAACGTGAAAAAGTTGTTGTGTTGAGCTGTCGGGCGAGCTGTTTAGCCTCCGGGCGAAGCGGTCCTGACAGAAACACGTTTTAAAGGCCAAAAACACATTTTTTAGGTTATGGTTTGGGTATATTTTTTGCTCCCACTCCATCACCAAACATTTTTTAGGTAGAATAACTTAGAAAACAACTATGGAGTTTGCATTTGGATGATCGGAGGTGGATTGATCATCAATCAGAGCTGATAAACCGGGAGATTTTTGGTTCATTTCTCTTCTTCTTTGTGTATTTCTCTTTGGTTGGGTTTTGTATATGATTTTACTTTGAACTCATGTATATTTGTTGATCATGGTGTTATATAAAGTTTGCTTTACAAATCTTTGTTGATTGTTGTCTTAGATTTTTGCTCTGTGCTAGGGATTTGGGTTGTTTTAGAGATAGACTTCTTGAATCCTTATCAAGAATGATTATCTGTTAGTTTCTGGATTTTAGAGATAAATTTAGAGCTAACAAGTTTTATGGGTATCAAAGCTTAATGCTTCTGTGTTGTTTGAGTCGGTTGAGAGATTGTCGACAAGAGTAATACGATTGTTCCCTTAGCTCAGTGTTGCAGAGATGGGCACTATTGTGAGTGATATGTGATGATTTTGATGAGTATTGTATGCTGAGTATAATTGGTCGATAAGTTTAGGTTTATGATAAGTAGATTATTTACAATGCTTGGTTAGTCTCTTCTTTCTGAAATATGAATTCTTTTTGTGTTGATATTTACTTTTCCGTTTTTATGCTTTAAACAATGTAATCCAAACTCATAACTTTGGAAACTGTTGAACGACAGTTCAATGCACTAGTCCCTGTGGAGACGATAAATTCCCGGATAAATATTTCCAAAACTTTTGTTGCTAGCCGCTTTACCGCTTCAATAGTTCTCTGAAACAGTGACTTAGGGAACCCGGGTTCCCGAATAGGGAAACCGGGTTTCCAGAAACAGTCACTTAGGGAACCCGGGTTTCCAAATAGGGAAACCGGCTCTCACTGAGTTGAAATGAATTTTTCTAAAACTTCAAAAAGCCACAACTTTTGACTCGGGTGTCCGTTTTACGCGCCATTTAGACCGTTAGGAAGCTAAAAATAATTTCTTTAATCTAATCATGATTTTTTATTTTTAAATTAATAATTTTCTGTTGAAAATTTAAACCTTGTGTGTCAGTGATGTGTATAATGCGACAATTTTGGTGATAATTGATGAGGATTTGTTGGGATGATTATCCTATAACGTGTAGACTATATTACGATGATGTTGTTAACCTGAAAAGACAAGAATCATTGTTGAAGGCGTATTCCTTGTCGTTTTATTATGATATTGTTGTGATTGAGGTGTTGATATTGTTTGAATGAAGTGTGAATAAATTGCATAATATATTGTATGATGATGTTGTTGCTGGCCTAGAATGGCGTAATGTTGAGGGCTAATACCCTGTTATTGCATAATTATATTGCAGTATGACGATGTTGTTGTTGTTGGCCTGGATTGACATTGTTGAAGGCTCACGCCTTGTTGTTGCATAATTGTTGTTGTTGTGTTGTATTTTATGATGCCGCATTATTGAGTTGCATACATTGTCATGGATTGGCAAACTAATATGGCCTTAAGCCCATTGTGTGATTGAGTGCAAACTCCGAAGAAGGCTTATGCCTTGTTGATGCCTCTAATAATTGGCAATCTGCGAAGGGTGTAACACCCAATTTCTATCCTGTAATTATAAATAAATCAGAGTGATAAAATTTCAACCAAACATGGGATATCACATTTCCAACTTAAAAATCCACGACATAAAACTCATCATAACGGATACATAATACATTTAATCAGGGAGAACTCATAAACAACCATTTAGTCTCCAAAATAAATCAACTTTAATAAATAACCATGCAGCGGAATCACAATTTTAAACCTTAAATAATTCATAGCGTCTTGCTCGACAATTTAAACCAAAACAAACTTCTCAATTAACAATTGAAATTCAAATTAACAACAAAATCAAAAAAGTGTTCATTTCCCTGAGTGCTACGTATCAGAGCGAAGACACCAATTGAACTCAATGAAGCTACTAAATCTTCATTCTGGATTACCTGCACGTTACCAATATAAAGGCAACAACGAAACAAAAGAAAGAGTGAGATATCAACAACTATAAACAAGTGTATGATAAACAGTATATTAGATCAGAATCATACAACTTTGCCAACAATTTTAACAAAAGCAAACAACAACCAACCAATAAACAACTTTATATCAACATCAACTTCAAATATGCAACTCAAATGCGACTCAACTATGCATATGCATATGGTACCATTGGAGCAGAACTCCCAACTTAGAAATTGCCAGATTATCGAGGCATCAAGACATAAGCCTTCAACTTTGAACTTTTTGCCAATCCAGGCCAACGTGGTGAGCATTAGCTCCAACTTAGAAAATGCGATGTATGCGACCATGACGAATGTCATACCACAACAACAACGGCAATATAAAATATGCATCAACGACAACAACTAAATCAACATTGGTCATCAGACCTACAACTCAAATATGTCCATAAATCAGAACAATTCAACTTATTTCGACTTCACCTGCAAATCAACGTATTCGACGTAATTATCACAAAACAAAACCAACCAAAAATACCTACGAGTGTATACGAATTACTCCGACAATTTCCAATTAATTCCGGTTAATTAATTATACCGCTTAAATATACTAATCAGTATTGTTTCTGTCAATTTTCATCATGCTACTAAATTATTTCCTGTCATGCTACCTTTCTGTTATTACTACTAATATTGCTACATGGAAATACTGCTACATAACAACTCGGTAACTAATTTAATATTCTCCGCTAGTTGCCCTCTACTACTGTGGCCATATTATTCTGCTATCTATTGTACTGCTACTAGCTTTTACTCTCTTATGATATTTACAATAATTATGCTACTCCCAAATAAATACATTTGAACCCTATAATTCTACTGAATCTCTATTTTGTTCATCATGCAACTTTACTGCTATAAAATTCCCCTGCTAAACATGTATGTATATGATATCCTAGTTAAATTAATTAATCCAATCATATATACTGCTAACCCAAGTCATACTTAATAAAATTATTAATATGCAGACTATCATTGATATTATAATAATTATTATTATTATGTATATACATATTATGTAATATTCACACACACACACACACACACACACACACACACACACACACACACACACACACACACACACACACACACACACACACACACACACACACACACACACACACACACACACACACACACACACACACACACACACACACACACACACACACACACACACACACACACACACACACACACACACACACACACACACACACACACACACACACACACACACACACACACACACACACACACACACACACACACACACACACACACACACACACACACACACACACACACACACACACACACACACACACACACACACACACACACACACACACACACACACACACACACACACACACACACACACACACACACACACACACACACACACACACACACACACACACACACACACACACACACACACACACACACACACACACACACACACACACACACACACACACACACACACACACACACACACACACACACACACACACACACACACACACACACACACACACACACACACACACACACACACACACACACACACACACACACACACACACACACACACACACACACACACACACACACACACACACACACACACACACACACACACACACACACACACACACACACACACACACACACACACACACACACACACACACACACACACACACACACACACACACACACACACACACACACACACACACACACACACACACACACACACATATATATATATACACACGTGCCTGCAACCAAAATGAAAAGAACACAAAACAATAAATACATAGGTGTGAGACGCCCACCCTTAAACTATGTGGCCCTCGCCACAATCCTTATATGTATGGGGCACCCACCCTTTAGAGGTGAGGCCCCCGACCCAAATCTTCTTTATTCCTCTTCGAATAGCTTCCTTTAATGCAACTTTCTTCAATTAATTTGCAGACATAAAATCCTCCTACTCATAATACTTCATCAATCATCCACTAACAATTTTCAGCAGGGTTATATCCCAATTTATTATTCAGGCGATTCATAATCAATTTTACCATAGCAACACAACAACACTTATCAACACTGAAAAATAACCTAACGATTTACAGTCTTCTAATTCCCACATAATAAAATATACAACAATATCAACAGACAATTCATGGCACAATTTATACAACCTAATCCCACATATGGTCTATCATATACCTAGTTATAGAGATTGAACTTCACCCTTACCCTGGATTGTAGGTCACTATAATGGTTTCCGGTTTGATTTCACTTTTGGCCTCCGATTGCTCTACGTATTCTTCTCTGTATTACTCCTTCCTTGTCGTTCTCTCTGCAACTTTTCCCAAAAAGCTACGTGACCTAATGTTTGGTTTTGTCTTGCTGACTACTTTTTATTCCTTACTTTTAATCTCTTAATAAAATAATAGGTCTACTGATAGTCTAAAAGGGTCTGCTATACGGTACCCCAATTTTGCTATTTCTCACATACAACTTATGAACGCTTGTTTTGCAATTTTTGTATTTATGACTTGTTTTTTGAAGTTTTTGAGAGGTTATGAACTCTCGTTGATTATGTTGCAGTTGTTGGCACCTTAGATACGTTGCTTTAATACATATAAGAAATCAATCTCTTTTTATAATTAGGAAAATAAATTATTAGAATAAAATTTTAGAAAAGATGCATTGTTTTAATACATATAAGAAATAAATATTTTTTGATAATTAGGAAAATAAATTATTGGAATAAAATTTTAGAAAAGATACAATGTTTTAATACATATAAGAAATAAACCTTTTTTGATAATTAGGAAAATAAATTATCGGAATAAAATTTCAGAAAAGATACAATGTTTTAATACATATAAAAAATAAACATTTTTTGATAATTAGGAAAACAAGTTATTGGAATAAAATTTTAGAAAAGATCCATTGTTTTAATACATATAAGAAATAAAACTTTTTTGATAATTAGGAAAATAAATTATTACAATAAAACTCTCGAAAAGATACTATAGTATAGTAGTGACAATAAAAAAAATGTTTTTTTTTACTTTTTTAGGATTTGAATGGAATATATATAATAGTAGAATTTAGAGCGGTAAGATTGTAAGAAAGACATTTGAAATTCATTTTGACTCTTTTCTCTCTTTCAACTTTTCTTCCACACAGATACTTCATTCTTCTCCGACTCACTCCACTCTAGCAGTTACTTCACCTCTTTCTCTTCCATTTCCACAGGTACTCATTATTATTGCAATATCTCTTCACCTACATCTCTTCCACTATCATCATTTCATCATTCAATTCAACTTTTTTCATTCTTTCTCTTTCAATCAATGTATTAAAAACCCATTCTCTTTTGTCATTTTCTATCAAAAGTTTCAACATAGTTTTTATGTGTGTGTGTTTCTTTTAGCAGATGGCAAAGCCGCTAGTAACAACTATGAAGAAGTTAGAAAACTAAGACTTGAAGAGAACAAGAAGAGGTTTCAGGTAATCTTAAGGGTCATGCTAACATGTGCTCTAAGGGCACATGTTAAAAATACTATAATTAAAAAAAGTTAAATATAATTAAATGCAATAAAGTCATATTTAAAGTTTCGATACATTGAATGCATAAATTTTAAGAAAAAAATTCTATAAATATCTCATTAACTTGTGCCCTTAGTGCACATGTTAGCTTTTTCCTAATCTTAATCAATGGTCAATGTTAGTTCTTTTTGAGTAAGGCTTCTATTGTGAAAATTATTATTGGTATTGTTGAGATAATTATAGATAGAGATAACTATTTGTTGAGGTGATTAGGATTTAGGTATGCTAAACTCTAGTATATATATGACTTGTAATACTGGAATCCCAACCGTTTGCTTTAATGATTGCTTAAAACTTTGTGACTGGTATGTATATATGCTTGCCTAGAAAGTTTAGGACTTTCATTTCATGTTGTTTGAAATTTAGGTTTAAGATTGTGGTTGGGTTGTGATATTTTATTGCAGAAATTGTTGTCTAATTTGGCTTATGCAGCCTCAACAACAGTAGTAGAATCATCGGAAACTTTATGTGGCCTAAAGTTTGAAATTTAGGTTTAAGATTGTGGTTGGATTATGTAATGTATCATAACCCATTATTATCTTATATGCTTGTGTGTGAATTATTCAAGGCTTTAATGTTGGTTTAGATCATGTTTTAAGGCTCTATTTGGTAAAAAAAAAAAGCAGTTGACTAATAAGCTAGTTGATAATTGATAGTTTTTGGGTGATAACGGATAGTTTATGGATTTGTTTAGTAAAATACATTTCTGAGCTTATAGTTTATAACTTATAAGCTCATATGACATTTTAGACCTATTTAGTAACGGTCTTTTCATCACGATATTATAGCTTTATTTTGGTAGCTTATAACTTATTTTCTAGACGCTATTTTAAATAGCGTTTTAGTTTATAGTTTATTTTTTATACGCTATTTCAAAGAACATTTTAGCTTATAGTTTATTACTTATTATTTTTTTCCTTCCTTTTTTTATTCTTATTATTTTAATAAAAATCCACGTTCATCCTCTATAGTTTATTTTAATTTTAAATAAAATAGTTATATATTAAATATTTTTTATGTCATTTTATATTTATAAGTTAGTTGAACCGCTAATTTTACCAAATACTTCAATTAGCTTATCAACTACCAGTTTCAACCATCAACTATAAATTATCAGTTATCAGCTAGCTTATCAGTTAACCGTTATTTTTTACCAAATAGACCCTATAACTGATGACTGGTGACTTATAACTGATAAGCTAATTGAAATGTTTGATAAAATTAGCGGTTCAACTGACTTATAAATATAAAATGACATAAAATATTTTTAATATATAATTAAATTATTTAAAGTTAAAATAAACTATAAAAGTTAAATGTGAATTTTAGTTAAAATAATAAAGGCAAAAATGGAAGAAAAAATATAAGCTATAAGCTAAAACGCTCTTTGTAATAGCGTCTGAAAAATAAACTATAAGTTAGTAAAATAAGTTATAAGCTTGTGAAGAAAAGACCATTACCAAACAAATTTTTTATTGTCATATGAGCTTATAAGTTATAAGCTATAAGCTCAAAAAATTTCATGCCAAACAGCCTAAATTGTTTCAAGAAGCTGTTGTTGCGTACCCGAGTCACATGAGCCCAAAGTTACCCCTACCAGCTATCTTTGATATTGCGGAATTTACTATCAAATGTGGCTCTTACATACAGCCTCAATTGTGTCACAAAAACATCACAAACCTTGATGTAGTAGTCACAATTCTTGGTTTGATCCTCTTATAAATGTCAATAATAGTGGTGACAGTGAGGTTTGAACCTATAGATTTATGCAAATTACTTGTGTCACTCACCACTTCTAACAGAGTACCAGTGGCTTAGATTTTGTTCTAGTTTGGTGATTTCTTACTTTACATAACCTCCCTTTATGTTTTCAAGGAGATCCTCTTATAAATGTTAATAATAATTGTGACAGTTAGATTGGAACCTATGGATTTATGCAAACTACTTGTGTCCATCACCGCTACTAACAAATTCTCAGATGCTTACATTTTGTTTTAATTTAGTGATTTCTTACTTTACATGACTTCCCTTTTTGATCTCAAGGATTTAGGAATTTTGACAATATCGAAGAAATTGACTGAAATCGCAAGTCCAGCAAAGAAGTCCGCGGTAAACTTTCAATTTTGATTTGGTTTAAATCAATAAGGAACCAGCGTTCAATTTTGACTTTTTTTCCTCCTGTTCGTCTGCAGAATCATCTTTACAAACCAAAATCAAAGACTATTGTTGTAGCGGAACCTAGGCGTTCTTCTCGTGCAAGAAACCCAGTTCCTTCGTATCATGAAGAGGTAAGCTACGTTGTTTTGCAAACTTCAAATTAGCATAATGCAATGAATCATCATACAAAAAGTGTGACTCAAGAAAGAGGATTGAATCACCTTTGGATAATGTAATATCTAAAGCTTGTATGAATGCATGTTGTAGAAATTTTTTTACAAGTAATTTGTATTTGAGTTTTATTATACCCTAAGACAAAAAAAGTATGAAAGTTTATCTTTCATGTTTCGTGATTGTCTAGCAGAAGTGTTGTTCACAGTGTATATTTCATTTTATTACAGTTTGGCACAGACCTTCCGAATCTCCAGAAGAGGTCGAGGTCATTTCCATCATCGTGGGAAAGGTGATTAATTTATTACTCAATGACTTTCCTTATATTGCTAATTTAAATATTAATAACAAGGCTATGGGACTCTCAGTTATATTGCAAGGCCACTAGACGAAATCAAAGTAGGTACAAGTCAAGAAAGAAATCATGCTTGGGAGGCTGCAGAGGCACTCCAAATCAATTTGAACTCTTCAAAACCATCTTTTATCAAGTCTATGGTCCGTTCCCATGTTTATAAAAATTGCACTTCCTTTTGTGTGCAATCTGCAATGTAATATTCACTATAATGAAATGATACATATTCTTTATATACATGAGAAGAATAATCTAAATATAACTGTGTTCTTATCAAATCAAATTACAATCTAAATCAATATCTAAACAAATCTATATCATATATAAATTTAGCTTTGCCCTATAACTTTTCTTCGTTCTATTACTCCCTCTATTATATTTGTTGGAGCTCTATTGTATTTCAAAAAGCATGTTTCAGGCTTCATATAACAATAAATAATTATTGTTATATGAAGCCTGAAACATGCTTTTTGAAATACAATAGAGCTCCAACAAATATAATAGAGGGAGTAATTATATACCCTAAAAAAAACAATAAATAATTATTATGACCAACTGACAATAATATTACTGCAGGTTTATATTGTTTATATTGTTAGAGCATTTCCATATGCATATGAAGAAGAAGAGCTAGAAAAAGAAACAAACACTTTGGTGGAAGAAGAAAATATTCATACATCCAAAGCAACAACTGAATCTAAGTCTGCCAATAATAGCGAATCAGAACCAAAGACTAAAAAGCAAAAACTTGCCATTGTATGTGAAGAAGGTCTGTTGGAAAGTAGCATTGAAAAAGATGTTAAACCACAGAGGGCAAATACAGGTAGAAAAACTAAATCATCTCAGAAAAAAATGCCAAAGAAGTCGGAACTACCTACCACTCCTGATTCTGAAGCAAAAATTGAAACACCGAAACCAAAGGCAACTACTATAAGGAACACTAGATCTTCTCAGAAAATAATGCCAAAGATATCTGAAGCATCTGCTACTCTTGAGCAGAAAGAGGAAGCACAAAATGAAAATAATGGTAATTGTTTCGAGTAATATCCCAAAAAGTTTCAAAGTACAGTACTACTATTATGGATCAAGATGGTTACTTATTCTATAAAAGAAGAGCTAATGGTCAAACAATTGATAAAAATGAAATCGAACTTCACAATGATCATGTCTTTTCTTACAACCCAAGGTTATTGATGAAATATGAATCACACATCAAAATGGAATGACGAAACCAAAGTACTTCAATCAAATACTCATATAAGTATATAAATAAGGTTTCTGTTCGAATATCAATTGGTATTACTCCAACAGAGTCAAACACCGTATTTGGAATGAGCAATTTTGATGAAATCAAATAATACCGTTTTTGGACAGAGTCAAACATGTTGGAGAATTCTTTCATATTCAATTAATGGAAGAAATCCAAAAGCTGAAAGACTTTTTCTTCCACTTAGAAGGTGAACATTCTGTTTACTACAAGGACTATGAGTAAGTTGTAATGTTCTACTAAAGCCAAGCGTAACAAAATCATTGCGTACCTCTTGGTTTGAGAAGAAAAATCACTTACTTATAGACAATTTGTTACAAAATTTGTCTATGAGAAGCAATGTAGTTGTCGGAGGCCATAAAAAAAACAAAAATGCTATTCTTACACCAATCCTTACACCTACACTGTATGTACGGACGACACTGTTCATGTACGGACGATACTGTTCATGTACGGACGAATACTATTCATGTACGGACGATACTGTTCATGTACGGACGAATACTATTCATGTACGGACATTTATTTTTAATACCTGGACGTGCATTAACCAACTTCATTACTGCATTAACCAAATTTTTACACGCATTAACCAAGTTTGATGACAGTTAAAAATTATTTTTAATACCTGGATGTTGCATTAACCAACTTTATTACTGCATTAACCAAGTTTAGTGACTGCAAAAAATTATTTTTAATACCTGAATGTCGCATTAACCAACTTCATTACTGCATTAACCAAGTTTTTACACTGCATTAATCAAATACGGTGAACAGTGTTTGGTATAAGTATTTGGTGTAATAAATAGTATAAGAATAGCATTACTCTAAAAAAAAATGATATACCATCGATCGACTAATATGGGTGCCACTAAGTACAAGAAAGTTATACTATTTAAGAATGATATAGTAGACCATGACAAGGAGAAATAAAGACTGAGCACATCTTCAAATATCATCTTCAATGAAGTGTTTCAAAATATATGCTAGGTAGATATTGTTTTATTATGTTCATGCATCACACACTTTCTATATTACATTAGAATCTATCAAGTTTATTATTAATTTTTGTTTTTGTTTTAGTTGGTAACAAAAATCAAAGGTATAATAATTATAACATGTAAATGTTAGAGATTATTACTTAATGTTCCTCCTACATATTATATAACATACCATCTATTTATTTTTCATGCTTTAGATTGTTAAATGAAGCTTTTATAAGTGTGATAGAAGTTAATTTAGGCTATGTTTAAATATTATGAAATGATCAAAACAAAATGAAAAGAGTGTAATGAAGCGAAATGAAGTGAAGCGGAATGAAGATTCTATCCCATCATTTGAGTATTTTAGGACGATGGAAGGCACACTTTCCATCCCGTTCAAATATGAAAGGAAAAAATTATGATGGCAAGTGATGGAATGAAATGAAATTCATACCACTCAATTTCGTTATGTTCCATCTATTTTTAATTGATGCAAATATTTCACTTTTAGGGAGGAGAATGACGAGTTCAAATATTTCATACTCTTATACTATGTACAATTGTTTATATATTCAACACTCTCCTTTTTTACTTTTTAAACTGAAGAAGGAATCTCTCCATTTCTCAAAAGAAATTGATGTGTTCATTACTATACTTTTAGTATAAATAAAAAATATATTTGCACACATTTCAAAAAATTACGATATTAATTACACATTTATACACTAAAACTATGGTAATGGACACCTCCATTTCTTTTAAACTCCACATCACTTCTCTCTCTTTTCCATATAATAATTCAACACCATTTCAATTTTACTGACTACAATGATTTTGTAATAAAATTCAACACCATACCACATCATTTTTATTTCACATTCTTATTTTCTTTTATGTTTTTGTTTTTGTGATTATATACTAATAACAATTATCGATTGAAATTAAATTAAATTAATTAAGAAATAAATATTTTTTTTACTTTTTTAATTTAATAACTTATTTGAATTTTTTCTAATTATATATTCTTAAAATGCAATTCAATACACTAAGCATACAACACACCTAAAATGAAACACACATAACTTAATTAGTACAATAGACTCAACTCACAAACAATATATTTAATCACGAAACGTTTCGAACTTTGCCCATATGTGTCTGGCTAGATTTCCTTGCAATTTGTGATGTACATTTGAATCATGCATCACAGATTTAACACACACATGATTCGCAAATGCAAGTAGCACCTCGGTCGAGAATGACTTTGATGTACTAGACCCACTTGCCTCAGATTAATAATAATCTCTCCAATTCTGAGCATATGCATATGTATCTCGATTCCGAGGTTGCACTCTTGGGCGAGCACTAGATCCTACAGAGTTGGAATCATTTGTATCACTCTCGTGGTCTCTTAGATCTACTACTTATAGAGAAAGTATTTCCTCCTACCTAACTACCATAACGTAGTTGATCACGGACAACGAGTCATTCTGACATTAAAAGGAAATGTCCACTCTTACCATTTGAATATAATTCATGCGATTTTGCCAATATATCATTCTCCGACCACCCGCTTTGTTGCATACACTTAGCGTTGTCATAAGCACCAGTCCATTTATTAAGTATTTTGTTCATATAGTTGTAATGATTTCTGCAGATAGCTCCATCACGGGGAGGATCAAATAAGCAATGCTCATTACACTAATCAACAATTTTACCCCAATATGAATCACTTTTTTGATTTCTACAACACTGTTTGTTCCATATTTAATCCATTCACTAATAGAACTAAATTTTGAGCCAGTGGTCCATTTAGGGCTTTTTCGGCAAGATGGAGTTGAATCCTCTGCATTTGGAGTGGCTTCATGACCACCGCTTGTGCCACTAAGATCCATTTGTGTAAAAAGTTTAGAAAATTCATCAAGTCTAACATTATGAAAATTTTCTTTTTCCATTGGATTAGAAGAATAATAAGGGGGTGCTTGAGATGAATATGACATTATTGATCCATAATATGGACAATAATTTTGATTAGATGACGACATGATGACATTTGGAGGAAATCCATAATTTGGTATATTTTGGGGACTTTGTTGGTTGGAAGATTGATTTTGAAAACTATAGTTTCTTGAATTTGGGTAGTTAAAAGGGTAATGAGTAGAATTTTGGCCATTAAAAGGGGTATTATTTGAATTCATTTCACTAAAAAGATGTTTAGAGCTACAATCAAGAGTTTATTGGAGGCTAAATAGAAAAGTTAGAGTGAAAAAAGTCAAATTTTTTCTATGTCCAAATCAAAATGAACCAAGTCTCTATTTATAGACAAAAAAATGATGAATTTTGGTGAAGAAAATTGATTTACTATGAGATGATTGACCCCAAATAATTAGAATAAGATAAAAATCTGAAAAAATAACAACAATCAATAAGATTTCGCCTTACGTGGCCCCTACTCCCTCCTCATTCGACATGTTGAATATTTTCAACACCAAATAATCCACATCAGTTTCAACACTCCATTCAACACCCCTTTACAACCATTCAACTAGTTAATAATTTTTTCAACTACCCATTGTAAATGATCTTAGGGATGAGAATGCTTGTGCTGACTATCTAACAAAACAAGAGCTGATAATGATGCGACATACCATTATTTTGTAAAGGCTCTGGTCAGAATCATCACTCTCATATTAAGTGACGTTAGTAAAACTTTATTTTTTAAATAATTTTATGTTTTTTTTTCGTTTTCCATTTGTACCAAAAAGAAAATCAATAGTATTGAAACAAGTCATTTAAACACACTCCAAATGACTTGTGGTGTAAAGTCTTGATAGGGAAAAACGACCTTTTTCCCGGGGCACTGAATATAGCAAACTTTCAAAGAACAACATCACATATTTGGAAAGGTATATAGGAGGTGGAGGATCCGTTAAGCGTGACGGGTTTATGGAGCATAGGTAGTGGAAAAGTATTGACCCGTGGAGAGATAGGTGGCTTACAAATGGTTTGGTTATTGAAGAGTTAGATGTTGTAATCCCGTTGAATTTGCTGGGAGCTAAACTATGTGACTTGGTAGATTTACATGGAGAGTGGAATATAACTTTGCTTCAAGGATGGTTACCGGGTAACATTAGGAGTTTGATCATAGCCCATATGCCCCCAAAAGATGATTATGGTGAATATGAATTTGTCACTTATGGAACCTGTGCATGGAATTTTTCTGTCAAAGAAATTTATATGTATATTTGTGATGATAATGCAAATAATATGTGAATCTTATGGAAGAATATTTGGAAGCTGAAGGTTTTGGAGCGCATTCACTATTTTACATGGTTGCTGGCCCATGATAGGCTCTAACAAATCATCGTAAAAGTATAATAGGAATGGGTGGTGACACTTGTCAAATGTAACGCCCCGAATTTAATTAATTATTTAATTAAATTGATCAAGGATTTATTCGTTGGAATTAGTTGGGGTTGGGGTTTATCGTTATTATTCTAAAGACATAATTGGATTAATGTGTTGATTTGAGCAGTTAAGTTGTGGTCGGATTAGTCGGAGAAATACAATTGCGAGTTGGTATTATTTGTGTTATGGGTGTTATTTGGCTTAATTGAGTAATTAGAGGAATATTATGAATTGCGCCTAAGTGGAAGAAATATAACCAATAGATGGGTTATGGGTTAAACCCATTAGTGAGATAGTAAAGGTTAGGGTTTTAGAGATTGGGTCACATAACTTATTTTGGTGGAAAGAAGAGAAAGAAGGAAATAAATAGGAAAGTTAGGGCATGAAGGAGCAGAACTCCATTGAAGAAGGTGAAGCTTTTGCTAAGGTAAGGTTGGGGTTCTTACTCTCTAAGGGTTGACATGATGATGCGTATGGTAGAGGTTAGGTCTCATAATTGAAATTTATGATGCATAGGGAATTGCAATGTTGATGAATACTGGAATTGATAAATGGTTTATTGCGAATTTGATGTATTATTAGAGGTTTAGATAAGTGGATGATGTTGTGATTTGTGTTCAACCTTTAACCTTTCAATTTCATAGTTTTTGTATTGTTAAGATTTGTGATAGATTTCCATAAAATTATGGTTGAAATCATGTTTTGAATGATTATTGTTGATGAAAGACGTTAGCTAGTATTGTTATATGCTTCAAATTGCTGTTTGAGAAGGGTTTGGGTGGTGGAAGTGGGATTATACATGTATGTTTGCTCTGTTATTTCTTTGTATAATCGCGCATCCGCTAAGCAGAGCTGGTCCGCTAAGTGGAGGATGTGAAACTGAAAGTTACTATTTTTAGTCTGCACAAGCCCGCTTCAAGTTGGCTTATTGAATTTGAATTTCCATAAGCCCGCTGGTAGCTCGCTGAGCGGACACTGCTGTGTAAAATTGTTCAAACTTTGAAATGGTGTATCTTTTGATCCGTAACTCCTTTTTAAGTGCCGTTTGAACCTCCATGAAGCTTAAACCAATGCTTATATAATGATAATGATTTGAATAGATTATTGAGAACTTTCCTTAATTACTATCTTTCGATTTAATGATGTTTTGTGATGATGAATGCTTTGTGTATGTTTGTATGCCGTGAAGATGTAGTTGAGATGCAATGCCTTACTATGAATAGTAATGATACGTTGTTGTTTTTGCTATTATACATATCAATATGTACGAGTCGATAAAGATGTTGTATGCTATATGCGATTAATTGTGCGTATTTGATATGTATGAGTCGATGATGATGCCATGTGATGAATTAACAATATATATGAAGTTGAGTATAACGTGTTATGATGATTACTTGAATTATGGAATATGATGA
This sequence comes from Vicia villosa, assembly GCF_029867415.1. Taxonomy (NCBI): domain Eukaryota; kingdom Viridiplantae; phylum Streptophyta; class Magnoliopsida; order Fabales; family Fabaceae; genus Vicia; species Vicia villosa. The sequence continues at coordinate 74,604,905 of NC_081186.1, read as the reverse complement.
ATATGTTGATGTTGTTGGTAATAAGATGAATTCTTGATGTTTGTTGTTAACATGATGGATTCGTTGTTGTTGTGGTAACATGATGGCTTTGTTGTTGTTGTTGTGCTAGTATGTGGAATTTGTTATTGTTGTCGTAGACCCAATGGTCAATGTTGATAAGTTGTGATTGTTACGTATTGTGAAGTGAATTATTGTTGTATGATGATGCAACATAGTAACGTGGTTGTGAAGTGATGCATTCTTATGAATGGTGATGATTTTGTTGTTGTTGAAGTTCGACATTATATTGATAATGTCCGATGGTGATTTAGACGATGTTGTGACGTATTGTTTATGTGGTATTTATGGATGTGCATCATTGAGTCGCATCCATTGCATAATGCATGCCTGAAACTTATGGCAAACTCGATGGCCTAAAAACTATGGCAAATACGACGACCTTAATCGCAAATAGCGACGATGTTGCCAATGGCAAATTTTGATACGTGGGAGTTTTACTCCAAATGGTACCACATGCATTTGCATAAGTTTGAGTCACATTCAAGTCGCATTTGAATTGCATTTGAATCGTGTTTGTATTGTTGAGATGATGAGATGTTTGTTGTGACGTGATGATGAGATGTTTGTCGTGATGTGTTGGAATCTTACTTGTGAATCGCATATATTGTCATGGTTGATTGTTGACATTGTTGTCGTTTCATAAGTTGATTATGTGATATGAATTGTTGAGACGATGATATATTTGTTGTGACATGATGATAGTGTAATTGTGAATTTGAATATGTGGTCTTAATTGATTAATGACATTGTTGCCATTTTGAAAATTGTATTATATTGGTAAGTTGTTTTGTGATGAAAATTGTTGTAAGATGTTATGTGATGCGAATTGGTGAAATTATGTATAATCTATATCTCTTATATTATTTATCATGCATTCCTTTATATTGTAAGATATCTCACCTCTTTGCTGATATTTCCCCTACCATGGGAAATGGGAAGGTATTCAAGATTAGTTGTGGATGTTCGAAGTGACTTTATGAAGTCTTTATGTTGCTTTATGGCAAGTCGAGTTGGTGTCTATTGCTCTGATACGTAGCACTCGGGGGGATTAGTCGTTATTAGTTAATTGTTGTATTCCATGTTGACATTTGTTTTTAAGTTGAATTGAAAGATGTTTATAAGTTAACATTGTAAGTGATGAATGAAGTTTTGTTCCGAATGCTATGTATCTTTATTAAATGCAATATAAGTATGTTTGTTGGGTTAAGTCGAAATGTGACATCCCATCGTTTGATGAATATTTTTAAATGCACTCTGATTTTCGCTTATAATTACGGGGTAGAATTGGGGTGTTACATCAAACGTGCGGGGAGGAGGTGGAAACAGTTTTTCATGTGTTTAGGGATTTCCAGTATGCCATGCAAATCTGGTCCAATAACATCCCTTCAGGTATTACTAACGAATTTTTGCAGGTGGAATTACAAGAATGAGTCAATCTCAATATTGGAGTTAGTAAATGGAGTGAGTTCTGGGCAGTGGCTTGTCATAGCTTATGGACTTGGAAGAATAAAGAATGGCACGAAGACGATTTCATATGACCTAGGCACATAGCTCAATACATCTCAAATCGGGTAAAGGAGTATGTTGAACTAAGAAGTCAACAAGCAGGTACCAATAAGGTGGATAGAAGTGTGACTCTGATAAACTGGAAACCTCCTCAAAGAAATTATGTAAAGCTCAATACAGATGGCGCGTGCAAAGATGTATCAATTTCGGGTTGTGGAGGTATTGTTCGGGATTCCAATGGGGAATTCGCAGGTGGTTTTTCCAAGAACACGGGCTCTAGTTCCGCCTTTATTACAGAGTTGTGGGGTGTGTTCGAATGTCTAAAGTATACGCTCTAGTTTGGAAGAAGGAAAGTGGAGCTAAATATTGATTCCATAGCAGTGGTTGAGGTTATTCTTAAAGGTGTGTCAGAAAGTTATGAAGGACATGCTATGATACGATAAATTACTAGGTTAATTGGAATGCATCGGGATGTGAAAGTTAGCCACACCTTTCAAGAAGCAAACAAATGTGCAGATGCGTTAGCTAACGAAGGCTGCAAGTTACACAACAATTATATTAATTTTTTCGTTGCTCTTAACTTTCTTAGTGCTTTTTTAGAGAACGGTTTTTTAGGGGTTTCTTTTTCTAGGTTGATCTTGGTGTAGTTTTTTTTTCTCTTGGGTTTAAGCCCTCTTTGTTACTAAAAAAAATATAAAAAATCAATAATATAAAACAAGTCATTTAGTTATATTTTTATGTACTATTAGTATATATTTTTATATATCAATATATTAATATATTAATGATATTCAAACATGTCATTGAAGACTTGCCTTACCCGATAACAATAGTAAAAGCTTATAAAAAAAATTGCATTCAAACACACCATTACTAAAAGCTTAGAAAACGTTTAAACACAAAATTTACCGTCAATTGCAACAACAACAAAAACTAAAAGATGTATTTTGAATTTTTTTTCTTCATTTAGTAATAACAACTAATAATATTATAAATTGAAATATATAGAAGTTTTGAAATTTAAAATAGGGTAATGTTTATATATGTCATTTTTCTTAAGAGTTACCATGAAAGATTTCTTTTTCTATTTTTCAATATAAAGTTTTTATTCAGTGAGTTTCTTAATATGTTTTTAGGATTCAAATTAACATGACCTTTTAAAATACATTCTCTCTAATTCTATTTATAAAAAGAAAATATTTTTAACATTTATTCAAAAACCATTTTATCTGATCAATACATTGTATTTTAATCTTTAATGTATATAAAAATAAACTTTTTCTTTTTTATATTAGGAAAAGATATTTTTGTAATAAAACTTTAGAAAGATACTATAGTAGTGACAATAAAAAAATGTTTTTAATTTTTCAGTTTTCTAGGATTTGAATGGAATATATATATATATATATATATATATATATATATATATATATATATATATATATATATATATATATATATATATATATATATATATATATATATATATAGTAGTAGTAGTAGTAGAAAATTGTAAGAAAGAGATTTGAAAAATCAATTTAGCTTTTTCCCTCTTTCAACTTTTCTTCCACACTGATACTTCATTCTTCTCCGATTCACTCCACTCTAGTAGCAATACCATTTCTACTTCACCTCTTCCTTTCTCACAGGTATTCATTATTATTGCAAAATTTCTTCCACTACCATCATTTCATCATTCATTTTAACTTTTTTTTAATTCTTTCTCTTTCAATCAATGTATTAAAATCCCATTCTCTTACTGTTGTAATCAATTTTTGTTGCTAGGGTTTTGTCATTTTCTATCAAAATTTGTGTCTGTGTGTTTTGAACCATTGTGTGTTTCTTTTAGCAGATGGCAAAGGGATCCGCTAGTAACAACTATGAAGAAGCTAGAAAACTAAGACTTGAAGAGAACAAGAAGAGGTTTCAGGTAATCTTAATCACTGCTCACCGATTGTTTGACTTTTAGGACTTTCATTTCATGTTGTTTGAAATTTAGGTTTAAGATTGTGGTTGGCTTGTGATTTTTTATTGCAGAAATTGTTGTCTAATTTGGCTTATGCAACCTCAACAACAGTAGTGGAATCATCCGAAACTTTATGTGGCCTAAAGTTTGAAATTTAGGTTTAAGATTGTGGTTGGATTGAGTAATGTATCATAAACCATTATTATCTTTGTGAGTAGTATATATGCTTGTGTGTGAGTTGTTCAAGGCTTTAATACTGGTTTAGAACATGTTTTTGTTTGGTAAAAAAACAGCAGTTGACTAATAAGCTTGTTGATAGATAGTTTATGAGTGATCATTGATGACTGATGACTGATAGCTTATGGATCTGTTTGGTAAGACACATCAGTCTTTTCATCACGATATTATAGCTTATTTTGATAACTTATAGTTTTTTTTTTCCAGATGCTATTTCAATTAGCGTTTTACCTTATAACTTATTTTCCAGAGTCCAGACGCTATTTCAAATAGTGTTTTAGCTTATAGCTTATTATTTTTTCTTCCTTTTTTATCCTTATTATTTTAACAAAAATCCACTTTCATCCTCTATAATTTATTTTAATTTAAAATAATTTAATTGTATATTAAATATCTTTTATGTCATTTTACATTTATAAATTAGTTAAACCGCTAATTTTACCAAATACTTCAATTAGCTTATCAGTTATATCAAATCCTTTAGCTGATGACTGGTGACTTATAACTGATAAGTTAATTGAAGTATTTGATAAAATTAGCGATTCAACTGATTTATAAATATAAAATGACATAAAAGTTTTTTAATATATAATTAAATTATTTTAAGTTCAAACAAATTATAAATGGTAAAAATGGATTTTAGTTAAACTAATAAAGGTAAAAATTGAAGAAAAAATACAAGATAAAACACTATTTGAAATAGCGTCCGGAAAATAAACCATAAGCTAGTATGTAAAATAAGTTATAAGCTTGTGATGAAAAACCGTTACCAAACAAGTTTTTTATTGTCATATGAGCTTATAAGTTATAAGCTATAAGCTCAAAAAATATCATGCCAAACAGCCTAAATTGTTCAAGAAGCTGTTGTTGCATACCCGAGTCACATGAGCCCAAAGTTATTATCAAATGCGGCTGATACATGCATCCTCAATTGTGTCACAAAAACATCAAAAACCTTGATGTGGCAGTCACAATTCTTGGTTTGATCCTCTTATATATGTCAATAATAGTGGTGACAGTGAGTTTGAACTTATAGATTTATGCAAACTACTTGTGTCACTCACTTTGTGTCACTCACTGCTTCTAACAGAGTCTCAGTGGCTTAGATTTTGTTCTAGTTTGGTGATTTCTTACTTTACATAACTTCCTTTATGTTATCAAGGAGATCCTCTTATAAATGTTAATAATAGTTGTGACAGTTAGGTTGGAACCTATGGATTTATGCAAACTACTTGTGTCCATCACCGCTACTAACAAAGTCTCAGATGCTTAGATTTTGTTTTAATTTAGTGATTTCTTACTTTACATGACTTCCCTTTTTGTTCTCAAGGATTTAGGAATTTTGACAATATCAAAGAAATTGACTGAAATCGCAAGTCCAACAAAGAAGCCCGCGGTAAACTTTCAATTTTGATCTGGTTTAAATCAATAAGGAACCAGCGTTCAATTTTGACTTTTTTTCCTCCTGTTCCTCTGCAGAATCATCTTTACAGACCAAAAATCAAAGACTATTGTTGTAGCGGAACCCAGGCGTTCTTCTCGTGCAAAAAGCTCAGTTCCTTCGTATCGTGAAGAGGTAAGCTACGTTGTCTTGCAAAGTTCAAATTAACATAATGCAATGAATCATCATACAAAAAAGTGTGACTCAAGAAAGAGGGTTGAATCACCTTTGGATAATGTAATATCTAAAGCTTGTATGAATGCATGTAGTAAAAATTTATTTTCAAGCAATTTGTAGTTGAGTTTTATTATACCCTAAGACAAAAAAAAAAGTATGAAAGTTTATCTTTCATGTTTCGTGATTGTCTAGCAGAAATGTTGTTCACAGTGTATATTTCATTTTATTACAGTTTGGCACAGACCTTCCGAATCTCCGGAAGAGGTCGAGGTCATTTCCATCATCATGGGAAAGGTGGTTAATTTATTACTCAATGACTTTCCTTATATTGCTAATTTAAATATTAATAACAAGGCTATGGGACTCTCAGTTAAATAGCAAGGCCACTAGACGAAATCAAAGTAGCTACAAGTCAAGAAAGAAATCATGCTTTGGAGGCTGCAGAGGCACTCCAAATCAATTTGAACTCTTCGAAACCATCTTTTATCAAGTCTATGGTCCGGTCCCATGTTTATAGCTGTTTTTGGTTGGTATGATTCCGTTCAGTATATTTTTTATATGGTCTGCACATTCTTTAATGTTTAGATTATTTGTAAATAATATTAACATATGAAGTACTATGAAAGAGAGAATACTATGAAAGACAATTTGCTTCTCTAAAATCCTTCGAAGAAGTCGACTCGTTAGTAACGCCGGACTCCGTTGATGCAGACGACATAGAAATACAGGCTCAACATGAAAGCGCGATGAAGATTTCTAACTATGCGAATATAATTTTATTGGCATTGAAGGTGATGTTTCATTAGATATTTATGTTAAATTCTTAATCAAGTTTCTATGATTTTTGTTTTCTGATTATAGATATTCAGATTTATGTGACAGTAAGGACTGGATCTATGGTTATTGCTGCTTCAACATTGGATTCTCTGCTTGATTTCATGGTAGGTGGCATACTTTGGTTCACTCATCTTTCAATGAAGAACATACATATGCATAAATACCCTATTGGAAAGTTGAGAATGCAGCCTGTGGGAATAATCATCTTTGCAGCTGTCATGGCAACACTTGGTGTGTCCAAATCACTTTATCTATATTTCTTTCATTCAAACCTATCATGCACGGACACTTCTAAGAGTAGGCGTTTTCAACACGTGTCTGAAAAGTCACCCAGGTGTCCCCCCTAAAAATGTTTTTCTTCTTCTTCTTCTTCTTCTTCTTCTTCTTCTTCTTTGATTCGGTGTCTGACACTCGTATGACACTAACAAAACACGTGTCAGACAACTCTTTCATAAAAAAAAGTTCTTTTTCTTTGTAGATATCATCTTAATACCATTTTGCTTTAGGCTTTCTAGTGTTAACGGCTGCTGTAGAACAACTGATAGAAAACAATCCTTCTGAGAAGATGTCTTATGATCAACTGCTATGGTTATACTCTATCATGATATTTGCAACAGTGGTGAAGCTTGCACTTTGGTTTTACTGCAGAACCTCAGGAAACAAGATTGTTCTTGCTTATGCAGATGTATGGTAGCCTTCTTTACGGATAAACTGGTACTGAATAAAAATACTCTTTGTTGCCATCTCTCACAGATGCTAATTACTTGCAGGTTCATCACTTTGATGTTGTAACAAACGTGGTTGGACAAGTTGCAGCTGTTCTTGGCGATAAATTTTACTGGTGGATCGATCCTATTGGCGCTATTTTACTTGCAATCTACACTATTTTAAATTGGTCGGGCACTGTCAGGGAAAACACATGTAGAAAGAAGAATTAAATGTTTTTTATATGCAATTTGCAAACAATGTTGTGTATAAATATTGATTCATGATACATTCTTTTCTAATGCAGTTTCACTAGTGGGAAAATCTGCACCTCCTGAAGTTCTGCAGAAGCTAACATATCTTGTAGTAATGCACTCTTGAATTATGCGCGTTGATACTGTTCGCGCTTACTCGTTCGGAGTTCTATACTTTGTCGAGGTATGTAGTGCTAGAGCATCGTAGTTCGAGTATGAGTCGGATTTCTTATTTCTACAGCAATTCAATGACAAAGATAAGATGTTTTACGTTACGATTTTGGTTGAATTGACAAACAGGTTGACATTGAACTGCCGGAGGATTTACCATTGAAAGAAGCACATATTATTGGAGAGTTTGCAGATAAAGCTTGAGAAACTTCCGGAAGTTGAACCGGATTTTGTTCATCTAGACTTCGAATGCAAGCATAAACCAGAACACTCGGTTCTTAGTAAACTGCCGGATAGTTAACTTTAAGTACAATTTGGTTTGAGTTTGAAATCTATGAGAGACAAGTGTGAATTTCTATACCTTAATTTCATTTATGGTTTTTTCATTAAAATGAATGTGACTTTTAAAATGTAAACCTTAATTACCATATATATGGTTTTTTTCATTAATCTATGTGTGACAAGTGTGAATTTCTATACCTTAATACCATGAAATTTTAAGCGTACAAAAGGTTAATGAATGTGATTTTTAGATTTGCTTGAAAGTCTACTTTGGCAACATGAGTGAAACACATGCTTTGATTCTATCACTCTTGTTTAGGGTGTATGTGGGTTGGGTCAATTCATAAAACTTGGTCAAACCTATTTTAAAAAATCCAAAAAAATGGTTTGGATTGAATAATTGGATTAATATGAATTTAAAAACTAAAAAAACCATTAAAAAATTGATTTCAGGTAAAACCGGATTCAAACTCAAAAAATTCATTGACCCACTAATCCAACATTTATTATTACAATTTTAATGATTTTAATGAATATTAATTTAGTGGTTGCAATTTTAGTCTCTTAACCTTTATTATTTTAATTAACCATGACTTTAACTAATTTTGAATGTTTCACTCTTTAATTATTTTGATGATACTATAATTTTATGCCAAGCAACTTTAGTTTGTTGCTAGTATTTTATGATCATTTTTATTAATTGATGATATAATTTATTATTTTATGATGCTAAAAGATAGTAAAAGAGAATCTCTAACCTTTCCCTTTGGTTCTCTCATGCATGATGCACCATGCGCGTTGTCAAAAATACCCATGCTTTCGTAGATGTACCTCCGTAAGTACATTTTTTTGTTTCAAAGTTGTTTTGTTCTGTAGGTTCATCTACGGAAGACTTTCATATATGCACCTACGGAAGCATTTGATGTTATATTCGCGTCAAACTCTTCTTCTCCCTCGTTCTTCACTTTCTTCTTCTTCAAACTCTCAAACTCTCTCAACCTCAAAAATCAAAATCAACCAAAATTGTTTTTTTCTCTCGAGTTCGGCGGTAAACGTGTGCATCAACGATCAACACATTCCAACAACTTCAAAACGCAATTTTAATGGTAAGTTTTCGACTTTTCGAGTTATTTTTAAGTTTTCCTGTAATAGAGTTAAAATTCAATTTTTAGTTGTAAAAATGATTGTATAGTTTTAGAAACATAGTTTAGAGACAATGTAGGTTTTTTTGGATGTGTAAAACGGACGATCAAGCCGCCAAAATGGAGTTTTTAAGCCTCTGGAACAGTGACAGACGCCATTGCTGCGTCCTTGGAGTTTTAGAACGTTCTGAAGGTGCACCTACAGAACAAATGAAATGTTAGGCAGTTCCGTAGATGCACCTACGGAACAAACCCAGTATTTTGAAATATTAGCTTGTTCCTAGATACATCTACGGAAGTAATTTTTTCCTTTTCTTTTTAATAACTAAATTGTATCTAACTCGATTTTATCTGTAATACAATGCAGGCATTATGGTCGACCATCCAGATCACATTATATTTGGGAAGACCGCACAACATGCCTCTATGCGACGTGCGCCGATGCGAATGCTATCACATGTGACAGATGGATCCGTTGTTCCAGCATATGCACCTGATACATCCGTTGCAGTAGAGGTACCTGTTATATCCGTTCCAGTTGAGGGGTCTTCCACATCTACTACCTCATCCCGAAGGCCTCGAGATGATGGTGAGGGTTCCTCATAGACGCCCTCCGCCCGCAGACGTCGCCGGGACATTTCTTCTACTCTTGTGCCACCTTCGACCGATGCTGGATCTTTGGTGCCACCTCCTGAGCTGCATGAGGAGGCTGATGCGCATGAGGAACTTGTGGGCTACCCAGGGGGTCCTTCAGATTTATTCCTGTTGACAAGGTATGCTGATCATTCAACAAGACATATCTGGGACGAAGAGGTAAAATTTCTTAGACTTATTACTTATTACTTTTTTGTCCCCAGTTTCTGATTAATTATTTATAACTTTGCTTATTACTAACAGTGTTTTCTTTGGAAAATTTCAGGATAGAGATCGCAAAAAGTTCTACAACCACGACCGAAAGATTGCCTCTCTCGTGCAGCCTACCGAGTCGTGGTTCAAGGATGTCCTCGAAGCTTATGGGATGAAGGACCTCTGTCAGATTGGGTACCATACGGTATATAATGGGATGCTGATGGCATTTGCAGAGAGGTGGCACCTAGAGACATCGTCATTTCATCTGCCACATACTTGACATAGCGCGAGCAGGCATTGTCGATGGTTTCTTCCTTGAGAGGTATGATCACATGCGTATACTGGATGGTATCATTAGGGTGGCAAATGGGGAATTTTTGTACCGTCAACATCGTTCCAGGACCGATGGGGGCACTTGAATGTAGAGGTAGAGTAACCAACAGACGACGTGGTGGGGGCAGAGGCGGGGCAAGAGGCAGAGTGGAGGAGAAGGATGTTGTCCGACACACACAGTAGTGATGCCTGTGGTTTTATTGATGTTTGTATTTTGATTACATTTTTGCACTTTATTTTTTATTATGTATTTGACACCATTTGGATGATCTATACGATGTACTCTTTTGTTGTACAATATTTCATTGCCTTTAAATTGCACTACTTTGATGTACTATAATTTGATGTTCCATTTTTGTTAAAAATATTGGAGTTTTGGAGTGAAATAACACTAATTTAAAATATAGCAGAAGGTTTCGTAGGTACATCTACGGAACACTCTATTTTTAACACGTTCCGTAGATACATCTACGGAAGATTTACTGAACTGACATATTTTAAATTTCCATAACGTTCACTATATTTTTTACACTTCCATAGATGTACCTACGGGAAAAACCAAATTTTTTAAATAAAAAGGTGCTTCTGGATGTGTATCTACGGAATCAAGGAGCATAATTGAAATTTTGTCAGGTGCCTAAGAGTATCAAGGGGTGCATTGAGATATTCTCTAGTAAAATATGTTATTTTAATTCTTTAAGAAAATAAAAATGTTGAGTAATTTTTATAAAAAAAAATATGATGACTCATCATTTAGTCATTTAATATTAATAAACACTACGCCAAAATTAAACTGTAGCAGCACAGCTACTAAAGCGCTTTTAGCAAAAAGCGCTCTCGTAGGGTTCGCTAAAAACAAAATTAATAAACAAAGGAAAATGATGAAAAAAAGCGCTCTGGTAGGGGGGGGGGGGGGTATGAGAGCGCTTTTTAGAGCGCTTTTGGAAAGCGCTTTGGTAAGGGGGGGTTATGAGAGCGCTTTTGAAAAGTGCTCTGGTAGGGGGGTTATGAGAGCGCTTTTAAAAGCGCTGCTATAGGGGGTGGGGTACAAGCGCGCTTTTCCTTTAAAAGCGCTGGTATAGCTATGTCTACTAAGGCGCTTTTCAAAAGCGCTTTCATAGGTCATTTTAAAATTAAATTTTTAAAAACAAATTAAAACAAAAACCCCTTTTGCTCAGTTACGTTCCTCAGTTCCTCTTCTTCTTCTCAATCGACGCTGAAACCCCAAAATTTCTTCTTCTTCTCCGACGCTCTTCAACTCACGGGCATAGCCGTTCAGCTCCACTCCATATTGCCTCCTTCTCCATCTCGCCGCCTTCCTACAAATCGCATTTACAAGCAATCCATCCAAAGTGTTGCTGTGGGAGATAACACTCGGAACTGCGTATTTCTTGGGGCTCAAACGAACTTACAAGCTCGCTCTCAGGATTCAACGGAAACTCGTTAGCCCTAAGTACCCGAAAACCCGTCGATTTCTTCACAGGTTCGTTTCTTCTCGTTTTTCATCAACTTTTCGGTTATGGGTTATGTGATATTGTTGTCGAGACTCTTGATTCTCTTGCGAAATGATTGTTTCGTTGTGATTTTTGCTGAATAGAACTTCTTGAGGTTAAAGATTATTAGTTTTAGATTATTAGTTTTTGATTCTCTTGCTGAATAGACAAGTCTGTATACAAATTTATCGTCATATTTCTTCATAGCTAAATACTATACAGCAATGTACCAGCTCCTTTGAATTATTTTGTACTCAAACTTAAAAAATAGACAAACTAACATATGTAATGCCAATTTTGCTTCTGAATTAAGGACTTGTTGATTCATGAATCTTTGAATTGATTGAAATATTTTATCTGCCAAACTTAGCAATCTCAGTAATGAGTCTCAATACATAATCAAGCCACAATTGCAACCATCAATGTATAAAATGTTAGACATGGCTAAATGGTGTCCAGTATTTTAAACACATGATTGATAGGTCATATCTTTGAAATTATGGGAGCTTTATTCCCAGATTTAATTTGGTCATCTGCTTTACTAGATTGCTGCACTGAAAGCCTCACTTTGAGTTTATAGAGGACATTATGAACTTCGTCAAAATATGGCTTCATTGCATTTTTTGAGCTCTTAATCCACTGTTGAACTTTCTTGTATAGGCCAATAGTACGATCATGCTCTTTCTCGTCTAAATGCTGCATCAAAAAATATGTAATTATCAACCATGCAATCAGCATTATGTTTGGCATGTCACAATTCTAGCTAAACAGAATTTAATTAGATCAACAATTGTTCTTAACTTACACACATAAACTACTTCATCCTTCAATCTTAGCAAGATTCATATATTATTCAATTGTATTAAGTATCTAAGGTAGTAGTAATGTATTCTATTATACGATGACTTATGATTGTCTCTTTGTATCTGCAGAATCTGAATCTCTAAAAGAAAATTGCTTAACCTTGTTCCCAATATATCACCACTCTTCTTTCTCCTTAGTTCAGGTTTGTGCTCTTAACTATACTTAAGTATACTTAAGTTAGGTTGTTATGCTTCAGGTTTTGTTGACTTATTGGAACTATGTTTCGTGAGGTTTTATATAAAAGTATAAGTTTTGAAGTTCTACTATTATTTTGATTACATGAAAACTTTGGCATACTATTTCGTGAGGTATATTTATATATTTACTTATTTGTGGGATTGAGAATGAAAATGCTATCTTTATTCTAAACCATGATCGTTGTGCACTATGAGCATGTTTGAATGTAATACAAACATTTCAACTCTTCCTCTTGCTATTTTGTAAATTGAAAAAGGTGTCTTAGTTTGGTCTTGGATTTAATGTATGAGTTCATATTGATGTCTCTACTTTATTGCAACTTGGTTTATGGAATTCTACAAGTTTTGAAATGGATTGAACTATATTAAAACATGCTCATATATTAAATTGACTTTAAGAGATAAGAAGGAAATATCTATATTTATTTCTGAAATGAAATGAGATGGGAAACATTCACATTATTCTCTTTCAAATTTTACATTATTCTCTTTCAAATTTTTACTAGTGATTTCATTTTCAACCAATTTTTTGATTTGTGGACTTATATTACCTTGAAATAAGGTAATGTCTTCTTTAAGAAATTGGGTATTCTGATTAGGTATTCTGATTAGGTATTCTATTATGATGATAGCTATTTATTATCTTGACAGAATTCCTTAGTACCTGATAGAGAAACCAAAAAGCATTTGTTTAGCTTAATTAAGACATGGATAAGACATGGATGAATTCAAACCGATTGTCAAAACAGTACGAGAAAGGGGTATGGGAATTCGTTGAGTTTGCGGTTGCACACTCCGAAGACCCGCTTCGAATGCCGTGTCCTTGCTTGGGTTGCTGTTATGGGGGTAAGGTTGACGGGAATCAGTTGGGATCCCATTTACTACGGTTTGGAATTGATAGAAGTTATACATGTTGGACAATGCATGGTGAGAAAAGTAACGGGAATGCTGAGTCGAGGTGTAATAGGAAGTATGCTTCAAACGACGATTGCACAGACACATACGATTGCGATCGAGTCGAAGAGATTGCAGAAGCGCTTGAAGAAGATCTTGCGGATTGTCCCAAAATGTTTGAGAGGTTGGTAAGCGATGCAGAGAAACCGTTGTATGATGGTTGTTCAAAATTCACAAGATTGTCTGCGGTGTTAAAGTTGTACAACTTAAAGGCGGACAATGGATGGTCGGATAAAAGTTTCACAGAGTTATTAGCCCTTATGAAAGATATGCTACCAGAGGATAATGTTCTTCCCAATCGAACGTATGAAGCCAAAAAGATGTTGTCCTCTATTGGCATGAGCTATGATAAGATACATGCATGTCCAAACGATTGCGTTTTGTTTCGAAACGAGTATGCAGCGTTGAATGAGTGTCCTAAATGTGGTGCCCCTCGATATAAGAAAAAGTTGTCTCCTGCTAAAGTCTTATGGTATTTTCCTATAATTCCGAGATTTAGACGCATGTATCGTAGTGAGACCGATTCAAGACACTTGACTTGGCATGCAGATGAAAGAATTATTGATGGAAAGTTGCGACATCCGGCAGACTCACCACAATGGATGAAAGTTGATACTGATTATCCTGAATTTGGAAAAGAAGCAAGAAACCTTCGGTTGTCATTGTCTACTGATGGAATGAACCCGCATGGTATTCAAAGTATCTCGCATAGCACATGGCCTGTGATTCTTATGATCTATAACCTACCTCCGTGGCTATGTATGAAGCGTAAGTACATGATGTTATCTATGCTAATTTCTGGGCCTAAACAACCAGGGAATGACATAGACGTATACTTGGCACCCTTAATCGAAGATTTAAAGTTTTTGTGGGAGAACGGTGTAGATGTTTACGATGGGTATAGGAAGGAAAGTTTCAACTTGAGGGCGATGTTGTTTGGAACAATTAATGATTTTCCAGCATACGGAAATCTATCCGGGTACAGCAATAAAGGTCAAAAGGCGTGTCCCGTTTGTGAAGATGAAACCGATACGACACGATTGGAGCTTTGTCAGAAGAATGTCTTTCTCGGCCATCGTAGATTCTTAAATTCTAATCATCACTACCGTGGGTGGAGAAAAGCATTCAACGGAAAGGCCGAACATGGTACAGCCCTGCCTTTTTTGTCAGGTGATCAAATTTTTGAAAAGGTGAAAGATGTGAGCACTCAGTTTGGCAAGCCTTTTGCACATTCCCTTGTCAAGGGTGGGTGGAAGAAGAAGTCCATTTTTTTTGAACTTCCATATTGGAAGTCGTTGTACGTAAGACATTTCCTGGATGTTATGCATATTGAAAAAAATGTATTTGACAGCGTCATAGGTACGTTACTCAATATACAAGGAAAGTCTAAGGATGGCCTTAACATAAGGAAGGACATGGTAAACATGGGAATGAGAACTGAATTGGGACCCGTGACGAAAGGAAGACGAACATATCTGCCACCTGCTGTTTACACTCTATCTAGAAAGGAGAAGAAAACATTGTGTAAGTTCCTCAGTGAAGTTAAAGTTCCAGAAGGCTACTCTTCAGATATTAGAAGACTTGTGTCCATGAAAGACCTCAAGTTAAAGAGTTTGAAGACGCATGATTGTCATGTTATAATGGAACATTTTTTACCAATAGGTATACGTTCTATTCTGCCAGAAAAAGTAAGAAGCGCAATAACTAAGCTGTGTTTCTTCTTCAGGTCAATTTGCAGTAAGGTGGTCGATCCCGCGATCTTACCAACATTGCAAAAAGAGATAGTTGTTACTTTATGTGATCTTGAAATGTATTTTCCTCCCTCGTTTTTTGACATAATGGTTCATCTAGTCGTTCATCTTGTGAAAGAGACACAATTGTGCGGACCAGCTTATATGAGATGGATGTACCCTGCTGAACGTTATATGAAAATATTAAAAGGGTACGTGAAAAATAGAAGTCGACCGGAGGGTTGTATTGCCGAACGATACGTTGTTGAAGAAGCGGTTGAGTTTTGTACTGAATATCTGTCAAATGTTCAATCAATTGGACTCCCCAAATCTCATATTGTCGGAAAAAAAGAAGGAAAAAGGCTAATTGGAAATAAAGTTGTGACAGTATCAATGGTCGAACGGGATCAAGCGCACTTGTATGTTCTGCACAATGAGATTGAGGTTGAGCCGTATGTTGAAATGCACAAGGTTGTTCTCCGAGATTTAAATCCAAATAGAAATGAGAACTGGATAGTACGAGAGCACAATCGAAATTTTATACCGTGGTTTAGGGATCATATTTATTCAAAGTATCGTTCAAATCCTGCTTCAGTAACAGAAAGGTTGAGATGTTTAGCCTATGGTCCAACTGTAATTGTGCTTTCTTATAGCGCATACGCTATTAATGGATACACATTTTATACCAAAGAACAGGATGATAAAAGTACTATGCAAAATAGTGGTGTTACCTTGGTAGCTGAAGCAATGCACATATCAAATGCGAATGACTTAAATCCGAAATTTGCAAATTTGTCATATTTTGGGGTTATCGAGCGCATTTTGGTGTTTGATTACGCGAAGTTTCAGATTCCTGTATTTGGTTGCAAGTGGGTTGAAAATAATAGTGGCATACGAATGGATAAGTCAGGATTTTTGCAAGTGGATCTCAATAGGGTAGGGTACAAAGATGAGCCTTTCATTCTAGCCTCTCAAGCTAAACAAGTGTTCTATGTCAATGATCCGACAAGTACGAAATGGTCTATAGTGCTTTTATCTAACAAAATAGTTGATGAAAACATTGAAGATCAAGGTGATATTGGTGTTGGCATTGAATCTTGTACAAGAAACGATCAAAATGAGAATGAATCTTGTACTAGAAATGATCATAATGAGGGTATTTGGATCAATCCAACCGTCCGCGTTGTTAAGAGACGCGTAGAACACAATCCTACCAAGAAAAGAAAGAGACGTTAGTGATAAAGGTAATAGTATACATATTCCTACTAATTTGTTTTATTCAATTTGTACCGATTGTTTTAATCAATAGTATAGTACTTATTCAATTTTGGTGCATATTCTCGTTTTGTACATAACTTTTGAACCATGTATCCGTTTGTCGACTTCTTTACATGTAACTATACTATTTTGACGATTCTGGAGCTGCTCATGCACTTATCTTTACATTTCGGGACTGTTTTTTTATCGGTTTTGCTTCTGCCCGTAATCAAAAGTCGGGCTTAGGGTCTGAATTTCGGAAAACCGACTTTATTTTTGAGTATGTGGGGACGTTTTACCATAGCCATGTAAATTTCGTTCAATTCCGACAACTTTCTTTTTTGACGCTTATTTTGATTTGTACCGATTTCGTTTCCGATACACTTGTACATGCATGGTTTGACTTCCATTTGACTTGTATAGATTGTTAGCTTATTAATAGTGTACTAATGTGCTTTAGTTTGTTTGATACAGGTTCAATGGCTCCGGATGGAGATGCTCCTAAAGAAAACTCACAAGAAAACTCACAAGAAAGAGATGCTCAAGAAAGAGATGCCACGGATACAAATGCTCCACCTGATACTGAAGCAAAAGAAGTTGCACGAGGCATCACCATTATGAAGGGAATCATTCGACATAGAGACCAAGGATTAGTATACCGTTTGGATTGGAATTTTGATAAACAAGCAATTGGTCCTAATTCTGCAAAGTTGACAAGCTATATTGGTACACTTGTTCGTATGCATATTCCGGTCTCCACAGCTAAATGGAATCTGAAAAGCGAAGAGTTGGATGCGGAAAAAAAAGCGATTTGGGACGAGCTTCAGGTATATATCATATATGGTTAATTGTTGTTATTATCTTGACGATAAATTGTTTAAATTACTTATACTAACACACTATGCGTATGTTTTTTTGCAGAGGACTTTTGAGATACCAGATGATCGTAGACGCTACATACTTAGTTTGGCCGGCAAAAGATATAGAGGGCGGAAAGCTTTTTTGACAAACACCTATCTTAAGGATAAAGATGGAAACTTTCTTGAAGAGGCACCAGGACGGCCAAAAAAGTATGAGATCTTCATTGGTGAAAAAGATTGGACTGAGTTTGTAAATCAAAGAGATGAAGATTTTCGGAAAAGGAGTGCCACGAATAGCGCGAGAGCATCCAAACCCGCGTATCCATACAAAAAAGGGCGTATGGGATATGCACGCTTAGAGGATAAACTTGTAAGTAAATAGAAATGCATTTTAATTAATTGTCTAAATGTGTTTTATTTGACGATTTTATCATTTGTGTCAATGCATAGTTAGAGGAGACTAAAAGTGAGGAAACCTCACTTCCTGTACATGTGTTGTGGAGGGAAGCTCGTGTGGGCAAGAATCAAGCTGTCGATCCCGAAGTTCAGAGAGTTTTTACTGAATGTGTAAGTATAATACTGTGTCTTTAATTAAATCAAATGTTTTTTAATATATAAATGGATTTTTAATGTAAATGAATTACAGGAGACCTTGTCGCAATCGGCATCCACCGATGAGGGGAGCGTACTTAGTAGAGCACTAGATGCTCCTGAGTATCCCGGTCGGGTGAGGGGTAAGGGTCATGGTGTGACTCCAACCTCTTTTTACAAGAGTCCTAGGAGAAGAAATCCTACCAATGAAGAAGTGTTGCAAAAGTTGCAGGAATTGCAAGCACAAGTCTCTGAATTGCAAAGAGATAAAGAGATGTATATGAGAGAAAAGTGCAACACTTCATCGGTGAAAGAAACTAGTGATAAGGCTAGTATCAACTATCAAAGGAAATTTCCCGAGGTAATTATAATTTTTTTACCTTTTAAATTGTTCTATTTTATTAATGATAATGACTTTATATTTACTATTGGTTTAGGGCATTTCATCTTGCCAACTATACTTATCGGAACCGAATTATCGACTAGTTGGCAAGGGAAAAGTGCACAACACTTTGGGAGATTTACTTCACCATAGACCGCTCCCGGATGGACACCTGAAAGTATCGGTGGATGTTGTAGTAGATCATGATGCGATGCTACCGGTACCTGACATGGTCTCAGAGACGACATTGCTGCGAGATGCAATAGGATCATTTGTTGCATGGCCCTCGGAGCTCATTACCATTAGTGATGAGGTATATTGAAAACGATTATGAATCATTTAGTTTTCGAATGTCAATTCTAAACCGTTTATTAATTATTTTTTACATTTTAATTTTAGACTGCTCCTATAAAACCCGCAATTAAGGGTAAAGGGATTTTACAGGAGGAGGAGTCTGTTGCATCACTAAAAGAGGTACATTTAAAGTGTTAATAATTAATCTGAATCTAAATCTGCATGATTTTATATTTTACCTAACTTATATGATTTTTAGGCATCCGCTCGGGAGTCACAACAAGTGACGCAGCAAGTTCGTACCGTACCACCCACTGGTCCTCCGAAGCCAGCGGGAAAAAAAGGCGGTGCTTTTGTGCCTCGATACCGGTCGACGCTCGCAACAATGGTTGATATGTCCGATATGAAGGATGGTGCTTTATGTGAAATCGATATGGATGAAAGTGTCTTCGGTATTGAATTCAAGTCACTTATTACAATTGATGACTTGGAGGAGATTTTTAGGC
This sequence comes from Vicia villosa, assembly GCF_029867415.1. Taxonomy (NCBI): domain Eukaryota; kingdom Viridiplantae; phylum Streptophyta; class Magnoliopsida; order Fabales; family Fabaceae; genus Vicia; species Vicia villosa. Next base: position 74,585,817 of record NC_081186.1, on the reverse strand, counting down.
ATGATCAACTAGGCGTCACTAACATGCACTCATACATCCGGTAATATTCACTCATCCGATATATTATTTAATTAGTCCCACAATATAATTTATTTACACATTTCAATGAAAATAATCTAATGTTTATTATGTTTTTATTTAAGGTTGTTGTATGACAGAGTGTTGCGCGGGAATCCATTGTCTAACAGATTCCGTTTCGTGTCTTCCGCCCATTGCAGCGGAATGGCAATTGCTTCGGAACCGGAATCAGTTAGACAGCGCTTAGTCGATAGATTCATGTCCACCGGCAATACAGAAAGTCTGCATCTTTGGGCGTATAATACCCGACCAGTAGGGTTAGTTTCTCATTCTTTGTTCATCTAATCTCTGTTTCTTTTGTGTATAGCAAAATTTTTATATAACCTATTGTTTTAATTTATAGAGCACACTGGTTGCTGCTTGCTATCAACCCTATAAGGGAAGTCGTGTATTATCTGAATTCGGTAAATGGTGAATGGACCAATTATCCGGCTATGAAGGACATCGTTGATTTGTAAGTGGGATCGTTCTAAATATATATTCGTGTATATTTATATATTTACTTATTTGTGGGATTAATCTAAACATATGCTTTTATATATTTGTTAATTAGATCAATACAAGTGTTCCGAAGTCAACGGGACGCACAGGTATCCCGAACTAAATCTAACAACATTACTTGGATCCAAGTGCAGGTACATTATTTTTCACAATTTTGCTTATAATATATTTATGCTACTTGATAAAACAAGACAACTATAGAATCTTATTTGTTTTTCTATGTAGTGTCCGCAACAGCGAAACAGTTACGATTGCGGATACTTTGTATTGAGGTTTATGAAAGAAATCCTTCAGGCAAATCAATTAGAGATTCCGCTCACGGTATGAATTTATAACTTAAGATAATTTCATATAATTTATTACATTTAACTAAATGTATCATTCATATTATGTTTTTGTTTTGTAGTACCTTGACGAATTCCGTGCTGCTGGGTACCCGAGACTTAAGTTGGAAGAAATAAAAGAGGATTTGTGTCAATTTTATATTAAGCGCTTTTTCATGTAGGATTTGTGTCGATTTGAACTATAATATTATTGATGTTGTAATGATGTATATATATAATTTTGGATATTATAATGGTATTATATTAGTATATATATTGTCTTACTGATGGCTGAAATAATATCGTCGAAAATAAATTACAGGTCGAAAATATTACAGGTTGAAAACATATTACAGGTCGAAAATATTACAGGTCGACTGGGAGGATTAAATTACAGGCTGCACATTAAAATACCTCATTTAGCAACGACAGCGTTTTTAAAAAGCGCTCTTAAAGGTCCACCTACTAAAGCGCTTCTTAGTAAAAGCGCTGCCAAAGAGTAATAAAAAAGCATAAAAAATAAAAAAAAACGCAACATATGAAAGCGCTTTTGGAAAAGCGCTCTTATAGGGGGGGCTATCAGAGCGCTTTTTCCAGAAAAAGCGCTCTTAAAGCCCACCCAATAAGAGCGCTTTTCCAAAAGCGCTTTCGTATGTTGCGTTTTTTTTTTTTACTCTCACAGGGGGGGCTATCAGAGCGCTTTTCTGGAAAAAACGCTCTTAAAGGGGGGGCTACGAGAGCGCTTTTTCCAGGAAAGCGCTCTTATAGGGGGGCCTACCAGAGCGCTTTTTCCAGAAAAGCGCTCTTATAGGGGGGCCTACCAGAGCGCTTTTTGAAGCGCTTTTGTTACCTACGCCAGCGCTGCCTTTCACAGCGCTTTTAAGCGCTTTTAAAGCCCATAAAAAGCGCTTTTAAAGCCCTTCCGTGTTGTAGTGAAAACAAAAAAAAATTATTTAGGCAACTCACTACCCAACTCAACCCAATTCGAAAATTAGTGGGTTTATCTAAACCAACTCATTTTGTAACAGATGATTATTTTAACTCACCCAAACTAGAGTGTTCTATATGGATTGGTTATTGGGTTTGTTCAAATACAATCCAAACGGGCCCACGTACACCCCTACTCTCGTGTAAGAAAGATACTCCTAGATACCTCCCCAATTCATATGTGCTTTGAAATCCCAAAGTCTCACTAGTATCCTTTCTAAGGGTGGCGAAACGGGTTGGACCAGTCGGGCATGTCAATTTCGCCCTTACTTTTTTGCAGGGAGGGCACAGTTTTAGGGTCGCCATGCTCTGTTTTTTTTGCGAATGCGAGCATTAACATGAAAATTTGCAATTTTAAAACTTAAAAAGTACAATGCCCGCGGACCCGTTCCTCTCTGCACTCATTTTTTTCTAGGCGGAGCAAAGTTTTAAAATCTCACCGTCAACAAAGCCCGTGTTGCCCCACGCCAATTTGCCATACCTAATTTTTTATTTATTTGTAGGCTCATATTTTTCAAAAAGCCTACACGAGTTTTTTCTATTAGTTTGTTAATCCCTAAGCATATTATAAGTGGCTTAAATAACTAACTAGTTAGTTAAATAACTAAGTTGACTATGACTATTATTTAACCAATAAGTTAAACATAAGTTGTGGTAACTTTATTTAAAAATTAATTCCAACTGCATAATTTGCAACATCTTCTTCTACCTTTCACATTTTTATAATAGTGTGTGTTTAACGTCTGTCTTGTACAACAAAAAACATATAGTTGTGCATGTGCTACCAATTAGCATCAAGATAATTGACATCGGGATAATTGGTTTTGATAATAGCGAAACACAGAGACTTTTGGAGTCATATAATTGGAAAATACATAGGTGGTGTGATTTAATTATTCATGCCCAATAATCATAATTTTTATAGAAGAAATTGATAAATATGGAGTGCCTTAATGAAATTATTTTTTAGAGCTTAAGAAGTACTTTAAATGGTACAAAATAGTTACAAGGAGCTAAGACAAGAAACTAAAGATGCACACATAACACATGGACACGTTCAAAGATTTAAAGAAGAGGAATTAAGTTTCATTTTATATTCAACAAAATATGGATGCTCGTCATTTTGAAAACATGTTCAAGGTGATAAGATCAAATGAGGTATGGAATATTTTAGAGAAGTATCATGATGGTGGAGTGAAGGTGAATTAAGTAAAGATTTAATCAGTAAAAAGAAGATACAAGTTGATGCAGATGGAAGAAAAAAACATTATTCATCTAAATTGATTGTTGTGGTGAATCAAAAGAAAACATGTGGTAAAGCCAATTCTAATAATAAAATAGTAGAAAAGGTGACTAGATCTTTCACTGTGAAGTTTGATTTTATAGTAGTGCCAATTGAAGAAACCAAAGATGTAGAAACCATGAAAATTGAGAAATTGCATAGCTCTTTGAAAGCTCGCGAGCTCGTGGTGATTAATAGAGGAGCTCGGAGACCAGTTAAAAGTGCTTTACAAACTTAAGTGGTGGAGAAAGATGTCACGAAATTAAGTTCAAGAAAGAAGGAAAAGCAATTTTCATAAGTGAAAGTTAGTCCAATAATGACAAGGCCAAGTTTGATGACAAAGCTGAACCCTCCAAAAGAGGAGGAAGATTCGACACTAATTAATCAAACAAGGAGTTTGAAAAAAGAAAAATATACATGTAAAAAAAGCATGAAGACCCCGCTCTCACCAAAAATATTTCTCTCCACCTCATGGCTAACTAGACTTAAAATAACGTAAGTATCAATTCGCCTTTTTCTCACCTCGATAGGGGAACCTGACAAGGACAAAACCCTTCCTTATAACCAAGCCCCTTAAACTAAGATTTCATTTCCTCCTTCATTGTCACCTCGTCTAAAGAAAGAGAATCTGATTTTATACAATAGGAGTGAGCATCCTAGTTAAAATAGATCTTGGACCAGTACTTCGGATGCAAAGTCCGACAAAAGCAAGGGAAATAGGCATGGAAGTAGCAGAAAATGAGATGAGTCATTGGTGTGAAGGGTGTCGCACGCTCGCGAAAAAATGAACAGAGTCGCCACCAATATATTTATCCCATAAGGGAAAGGAATATCAGAAAACCTAACAAAGGAAGGAACAGGGTCTTGCGACCAGAGAATCTAGGTACGGGAGTCGGTTACGCAAGGGGAAGGTATTAGCACCCCTCACGCCCATCGTACTCGATGGTATCCACCTATGTTTGCTTCTATCTAAAGGGCGTGTCTATGTCTATGTCTACATGCGAATGAATGCAAAAGAAATACGGGGAAAAGAAAGGTTATTTACAAGTGTGCTCGTTCAAGCCCCGCGACTTGATGCCTACGTATCCTTTTCAGGAATCAGAGCGCCGTAGTTCGGCTCAAGATTTTCTGTTTTGTTTGTTTTTGTGTTTTTTAGTTGGGCGGAGTTAACGCTCGCGCTCTTGCATAAGGGGACAGCCTAGGATGCAATGGAGCGGAGATAACAATGCCCTTAAGAAAGGAGAGGAGAGAGAGAGTTTGAGTGTTTCGAGGAAATCCCTAAAGCAAGGGAAACTCGAGTTACTCTATGGTTTGTGTTTTTTAGAAGTGGGAACTTACGCTCGAATGGTTCCCTAAAGCAAGGGAGATCCAAGCACTCGAACGTTCCCTAAAGCAAGGGACGTTCAAGCTTCCATTCCCTTTTTAAGAATTTTCACTTTGATTATTAGTGTTTTAAGTATTTTCTTTGTATTTTTTATGGGGATTTTTATCCAAGTATTTATTAATGTTTTATATTGCAAAAGAAAAAAGAATGCAAAAGGGAACTAATCCTAATTTCTACATCTATGTTATATGGATTATTCTAAAAGAAATTGGGGAAGGAAAAAATAATTAAGCATTTACGCATATGGAAGATATTCACAAAAAGGAAAGAATTGAAATTCACATTATTCACAAAGATATTCATAAGCAATTCTATTTTTATTTATGAAAGAAACTAGTTTGAATTAAAAGAAAATCTATTATTTTGTTTATGGCTTATTATGTGAAAAAACTATTTATTACAACTCAAAGAAAATTCGAATTAAAAACGATTAAAAGAAATTAAAGATTCTAAAATCTAATTGGTAGGAAAAGGTTTTTTGTGGTTGTTTTTATTTAAGAAAGAAAGAAAAAAAATCAATAGCAAAAAGAATTAAAACAAACTAATTATTCACTATCAGCAAAGGGTGTAACTAGCAGATTCTAAATGAACAGAAACTAGTATTAGGAACAATCTGGGCCTAACTACAGGGGTGTGGGTAGCGAGGGCGCCCTTGGCCCAATTAGAAACATAGGGGTGCATTAGCAGTCAGGGGGCATCGTTCAGAAAACCAAGCCCAAACGCACGGCCCAACAACCAAACAATCCAGTCCATTTTATTTTTAATTCATTTCTTTATGGCTCAGCATGCATTTATTTTTTTGTAAAAAAACGTGATATGCACTACATGAATTCATTTATCAATTGGTCAAAAGTGACTTAAGTCACTACAAGACAAAACCATGCATGGGCCAATAACAGAGAGACACCACACATTCTAATCATATTGATAAAACAAAATGTTAAACTAAGTGGGAACATGAACCACTCACGCGCTGCCACATAAGCTCAGCATGGAAAAAGGAGATAAAACTCTCGCCGGACCGTGGCCGTCCCGGTCATCTTCTCCGGCGGCTTCACCACGCCGGAGACCGTCGATCTGCCCAGAAAATGGAAAAGGATACAACTTTCCACTCAGTTTTCGCCCCTGAGTCCAAATCCGCCCTTAGTTTTCCATGATACTTCCTCTATCACACAATCCGTAGTCAATTACGAAACCCTAACCTCCCATGGAAACCTAAGCTAAGCATATCAGTTTAACCTCCTCCACACACAGAATTCAAATATTCGAATCAAGCATCTAAACAGACAGCAGCTTAAAGCATTCAAATATATTATCCAAGTTCCTACACAATCACTCTTTCACGGAAACCACGCGGATTCAAGATTCACGTACCAAACATAACATATCATAGTTAACGCGTAAGACCTATTCACATGTAGCTAGCATGCTGAGAATGATTAGAAGGCTTACCAGAACAAGATCTTGGCTCAACAAGACGAAGACTCCACTGCCTCCCCTTGAACCTTGCTCTGCACTCGTAACAACGCGATAACAATGATGATGATTCTGACTAGATGATGAGACTCATGGAAGCCTGATGTAGATGAAGGCGTAGTGGTCGTTGTAGTGGTGATGATGAAGTGATGGAGATTGTTATTCGGTTACGGTGGGGGTTAATGAAGGATGGTGGTGGAGAGTGGTGGTTATGGTGGTTGAAGAGAGAGAAGGGAGGAGTGTGATGAGGGTGAAGGTTATGTTTTGAAATTGAGAAAAAGAATGAGAGAGTGAAAGGAGAGAGAGGGCTTGGAGAAGAATGAGGAGAATGAGAGTGTGTATGTTTATGAATGGATCGTGTATGTGTGTGTGAGTTTGTGAATAGTGATGCCTTTTTTATAAGGCCAATCATTGGTTCATGATTGCAATCCTTGAATGTGGGACTTGGAATAATTTGCAACATCCTCTTTTTCATTTTCTTTGATGTGGAACTTGCAACACAACTTTTTTCCATTTTTCCAATGTGGGACTTTAGCTTGTGTTATAGTGTTGCAAGGGTTGTGTAGCTTTGCTTTTTTCTTCATGTGCAAGTTTGGTTGCTTGTATTTTGCATTGTAATTCTTTGGTATGATAGTGTTTCTTGCATGGCTTGTAATGACTGGTGTGTGGATGGTGTTTATGTGTGGTTTCAAATGATAACATGCTGCAGCAATCACTTGTATGCATTACCATATTACCAATGCCATGGTGCTCACTTTAGACACTTATATCTCAAGCCCCGTATGGTTAAATGACGTAAGGACGGTGTCATATCAAAGAGGGCATGGGATAGAACAAGATCGGTGTTGAAAACATCTCAAAGTAAGGCCTAGAAGTATGAGAAAAAACAGCCTTGAACTCATGCCACCACCACTGCACGCGCCCAGCAGGATGCTGTCCCATGCGTATGGCCAGATTGTGGCTCTGCGAGGGCGGTACTTTGAGCCTCTCTATCTCGATCAATACATGTCCAAAATCAGTGATACTGGTCTCAATGGATAGAGAACATGGCAAAGAGCAATTTAGAACTGGGCTTGTTTAATGTAGTGACTTGTGGAGAAAGAAAGAGACCTAGACATTTGGCACACCATGTGCTTGCTGAAATGTGTTGCGTGCCCAGAATTCTGTGCCTTGGCTGCCTGCAGAGTTTGGTCAGGGTTGGGGCACCACTTTGAGGGCTTGTATCTCACTCAATATTTATCCGATCATACCAATTCTTGTTTCAATGGATAGAGGAGATGACAAAGAAGAGATTGATACCAAGTTTGCATTCATAGCACTTCTGTAGAGCTCTAAAAATGGCTGGAGATTTGGCATGCCATGTGTTTGTGAAAATGCCAGGTCATGACCTGACTTGTGACCTGGAATGTGACTTGATTCAAATGAGTTTCCAGCAACTTTTCAACACTTTAACTCTTCATACAAGCTTCAAATGAAAGAGTGTCCAACTACAAAGTTGTTCCCCTCCATGAGAGGAACAACTTTGATGTTGGGAATTTTTCCAGAAAACGCCATTTTACACGTGTAATCTAGTGCTGAAGTGGACTGCTCAACAAGATTCAAAACACCCAAAATTTTTCTGTGTTGGAATTTTGCCTTTTTACTATTTTTCCCAACTTTTTGCTGAACTCCCGATTTTATCCATTCTTCGACTTTTCTTGATTAATTTCCGCCAAAAGTCAATATTTGAATAATTTTCCCGATTTTGACCCAAAAGTCACTTGTTCCGATTTTTCCGGCTATTGATGAAATTCCCGATTAAATCTCTTCCAATCAAATCCAATCAAACAAACACCTCCACATAGTCAGCCTGAGAAGTTTTCCACACATAGAAGCCATTCCTGGTTAAATGTTGACCAAAAAGTCAACTGGTTGACTTTGGTCAAAGAAACCCTGATTTAAAGAACCAGATGATTTGCAAGCCAGTATCCTTTAATCAATGCCTTGAATTGAGATTGAGAAAACCCTCATCTGGGAGGGCTTCCTTGAACACAGAACCACATGATTATACCTCAGTCTCTTTATTCTCTGATCAAAATTCTTTGCAACAGAGCTTTTTCTTGCTAGCCTTTGAATAGTACCCCTGGTATGGATGTGTGATACGGTGAACTGACTTTTTATAATCGGAATGTCGCGGTTAAGCATGAGTCGCCACCGACTTTTATTTTATCCAAACAATATTCGGAAAGGCAAAAAGAAACAGAAAAAAAACCCTTTTAAAGAAAATCTGAGTTCGGGGGTAATTTATGCAAAGGGAAGGTGTAAGGCACCCTTTGCATCCATGGTTTTCCATGGGCTCTTAATTGCTTTGCTTGCTCGTTTGTTTTTTAGAAGAAGTAGATGAAAGAAAAAAGTGGACTTTAGCTCGTAAATGAGCGTAGCCAGTTTTCGAAGAATTGTGAGAAAGAATATTAAAGATGAGCATTGCAAGGCAATTAGGGGCAATTACCTTAAACTCAGATAATAGGTCTCTTTTTAGCCTTTCAGAATGAAAGGGTCTATCCTTGCCATAAGAGGGCAGGAAGCCTTTCGTTTGGAGGTTGAAGGGTCATCGAAGCATCCTTTGCCATAAGACTGTCCCATGCCATAGAGGGGCAGGTAGTCTAAGGCAAGGATCAGAATAAGCCATTTTTCGTAGGCAGCCAGAAGATACCTCAGCCTTTTTCCGTAGGCAACTTCCGAGGGTCGAGGTCATTTTTGTGTATCGAAGGCAGCATCATTTAGGGTCGTGACCTTTTTATCGAGGCAACATGGCTGAGGTATCCTCGTATTCGAGGGACGTGGCTTATTCTGCAAAAACACAAAGGCAACAGGCAACAAGGCAACAAGGCAGCAGAGAGGTTACCCAAAGGGTGCGTGTGTGCGACAATCACGTGGTTAATTCAGATATTTATCTTATAGTTTAATGACTCTAAGTTGATTCAAAGTTGCACTCCCTAATATTACTAACCACACAGTTTAACATAAAGCAGTAACAATAGCAATATAGGGAAGGGGAAAAATGAAACCAGCGGATCCCAATAGGGTTTGGCATAAGTAATAATAAAAACAGAAAAGATTTAGGGTTACCAATGACGTAGCTTTGGCATTCGACAAACCCTGAAAAGGTGGGAAAAAATGCAAACAAAAATAGGGTGAGTGCATTATCAAGTTCGGAGGCAAACGGGATTAACCTTAAAATAAAGAATAAGTAAATTTTAAAATAATAAAAATAGACAAAGATACTTAGCTTGTTTTGATCTGATAGGGTAGGCAGTGGAGGTTTCCCGAAGCATTGACTCTGACCCTCGGAGGATTGACAGAAAAAAGTAATGGGAGGAAGTGAGTGTATGAGGAATTCATTGATGGGAGTGATCAAACCCTAATTAAATAAAAGGCAGGAAAGTATTTAAATAATTAAAGATTAAGACTTAACTTTTGAATTTGACGTGGCGCGTTGTCGGAGTGAACCCTGTTGGTAACCCTGAAAAGGCAAGGCACAAAAGAAAATGTTTCAGTGTATTGGAATGTTCGTCCTAAACCCTGATTAGGGTATGATTGGAATAAGAAACACAAACGATTTAATTAATTATTGGTCTCGCGACCTAATTACTTAAATAGGGATGAAAAAATAAAATCGAGAGTAACAATAATTTTTATAAATTGTATAGAGTGAAATTAAAATATGTATGAATTTTTTTGTGTAATTAAGTAATTAAAAAAAAAAAGAGAAAGAAAAAAAAATAATATAATAAGTATAAAATAACATTATTATTATTATTATTATCATATAAAAAAGGAAATTTTTAGAAAAGGGTTTTATTAGTGGAAAAATAAATTAAAACAAATATATAAATGTATATATGTAAAAAGATTGTTTAATAATAAATAAATAAAAAAAGAAAGAAAAGAACTCAGCTTTTTTTTAGTGTGGGTGGCTTCTGAGGAACTATGGTGCACCCTCAACGCTTGATTCGTTGGATCTGAGCTTGGCTTAATCTGACGGCTTCCAAAGGTCAGACGCTAAGGGTGTACAGTAAGCCTGGGCGCCTGCGTGGATACTGAATCTGCCTGCAAGGTTAAACGAGAAATAGAACAAAAATAATGCGAGGGGCAGGGTTCGAACCCGTGCCCTTGCCAATCAGAGTCTTTGGACACGCCTAGCTTCCGCTTCACCACCTTCACTTTGCTGTTAACATGTTATCCATAACATAATAAATACAAAAACAAAATTCGAAATTATGAAGGAAAGAAGCTATGCGCCCAGCTTCTTCTTCCTCGTGAATACAGTAGCGTTTTTTGGCAACGGTTTGGGTCTGTGGCTATACACCTGCAAATCTCAAGAAACTCCATACGGGCATGAAAATCAAAGATAAACACATGGTTACGTTCGTATCATCATCACCGATTCAATGATAGCCCCAATTCGGTCCAATTCCCATTATTTCTAAAAACCCTAACTCAAAGCTTTGAAAACCCTACAATGGTGGATCCTTATATTCACAACGAAAATCAAATTAAACATGCAGAAACGGTCTAATCATTAACCTGAACACGAATATGCAAGCAAAATCCATTTATGATGCACGATAAATTATAATCGAAGCAAAGAAAAATTTAGCAAACCGTGTGTAATTAGGAGCGTTTCTGGACGTTTGGATCGAGGGTGATGATATGATTATGACCAGAAAGCTTCAGAGAATTGATTGGGATGCTTTGAATTGCTTGAATCGCCCTATAATCTCGACTGCAACTTCACTTTAGAGCCACGTTTTTTTTTGAGTTCTCCTCAAGTTTCCTTGCTGCAAATCCTTGTCAAAAAACCAACCCTTATGATTTGTGCACATTAGGTACTTATAGAAGATGTATTAGGTCAATAAAAACTCAACAAAATCTCTTTGAATCATTGATTGAATTTTGATGGGATCTTGAATATAAACTTTCTAAAACTTCATCCAATTTCAATCTTTCCAAATTAATATGTGTGAGCACGAATTTGATAGCAATTATGGGATATTTTGTTGATTGGAATGATTGGAAATCAAAGATGAATCAAATCTTTTTCTATTTTCTTTCAAATATTTGATTAATATTGACTTTTTAATGAATAAAAATTCATATAAAATCAATTAATTATCAATAATTCTTGGTATTGGATATGGGCCTCATTGGTGACTTGTGGAACAAGATTGGGCCAAAAGAAATTGGGTTCCTTTACAAGAAAAATCCATTTTGAGGCATTTTCTTCACATTTTCCTTCTCAAATTTGTCCAACTTTGACAAGGCCTATCTCTCTCAAATTTTGAGGTATGGATGAGTCCTAGGACTTTTTAGAAACCTTAGAGAGTCCTCTAACCAGTGTCTTTGGTCTCATATCAAAATTATTTTTCATGCTCATTTTATGTCCTTTTGAAAAAGTGTCTTCTTGTTGACTTTTGAAAAGGACCTATAATGTTTTAGTCCATATCTCTCAAATGAAGCATTTTTGGACTTGGCATGTGAGAGACAACTTTGTAGAGAATTCAATTTCCTTCAAAATGAGCTTTGGATGGGAAATTTCTGATGTTCCATGTGAGAGTTATGGCTGGTCAAAGTTCAGTTGACTTTTCCTATACAAAACCCTAATTTAGAAACTTTTTGATTTGTTGATTTCTGATCTTTCTTTGATGAACCATGATCAATTCTTGATCAAATGGTGAATGATACTTCAATATAAGGATCTTGACAAAAAATCAGGAGTTTTGACTTTGCTTTGATCACAGTTGACTTTTTAGGTTAACTAGTCGACTATTGACTTTCTGAACTTTTAAGTGACCAGAACTTTGAGATAGGCCTTGATACTTGTCATGGAGGTAATATAGGACATGTTGAGCCATATGAGATGCCTTGGAGCCATTGATTCACTGACTTTCCTTTGAATGAACAAAACCCTAGTTATGAGCCTTTGTATAGGAGAATGTGTCTAGGAGCTTTGTATCTTGATTTGAATTTGAATAGGAGAAAATGTATGGGCAAATTTTGGGGTATGACAGCTGCCCCTGTTCAATTGTCTTAAACCTGAAGATGTAGAGTGGTTTGTATGCCAGTCGGAATCTGAAGGTGGAAGATGATTGAACACTAGAATACCAAGAAATTTGCCCTAACTGAAGTAGGGACTTTTGTCGGAGATGGGCTTGAAGATGCCATCCAGATGTTGAGACTGAAGTTTTTGGGAAGTAGTTGTTTAGAGATGGGCTTAAAGATGCCATCTGACTTGATAAGCTCGAGAATTAGAATATGTCGTACGTTAGACTGTTTCTAGTTTGCATCATCAGATGTCTGGAAAAGCCGTATGTTAGGCTGAAGAATAAATCATGCGTTAGATCATTCTTAATTGCATCCTCAGATGTCTGGAAAACCGTGCGTTAGGTCGGAGAATGAGTCGTGCGTTAAACTGTTCTCAATTGCATCCTCAGATTTCTGGAAAACCGTGCGTTAGGTCGGAGAATGAATCGTGCGTTAGACTATTCTCAATTGCATCCTCAGATGTCTGGAAAACCGTGCGTTAGGTCGGAGAATAAATCGTGCGTTAGACTATTCTCAATTGCATCCTCAGATGTCTGGAAAACTGTGCGTTAGGTCGAAGAATAAATCGTGTGTTAGACTATTCTCAATTGCATCCTCAGATGTCTGGAAAACCGTGCGTTAGGTCGAAGAATAAATCGTGCGTTAGACTTATCCAAATTGCATCCGTAGATGTCTGGAGTGCCATGCGTCAGGCGTTGCTTTGAATAAGATTCGAATCTTTGTGATGTACCTGTCAAACATTGTTAGCTTTTATGCAATGTTATGATGCGTGAGCTATGTGCCTCTCAAAATAAATGAAGAATGTGCATATGAAGTAATGTATATGATGTATGAATATGTTTATGATTTATGATGTATGTAATGAATGAGATGGAAAAATGGAACGTTTTGTATGTTATGTATGAATTATAACCGCATTCAATGTATGAATATGTATGTGATGTATATGATGTATGACTGATGTCGTTCTGAGAAAATCAATCTCTGTATCATTGTGACTTGGATATTTGATCTTGTTTCGAAGATGTGTAGCTGGGGATTTATGATTTCTGTTTGGGGATGACCAGTAACTTGATGTACCCTGATTGGGAATTAGAGATATTTAATGAAACATGCTTGGAGAAAAGAGGAAGGTCGGGGAACCAGTATTGTTGAAGATGTAAACTCTGTTGGGGAACCACGTCTTTGTCAGGATGAAGATATCTTCTTAATGATTACTCTGTGGGGATGTGATCTTGTGAAATCAGCTTTGTGGAAAGACGTGGATGTCTTGAACGTTGCCCCTAGTATTATAGCTGCCATTCATGGATTTGTATTGATTAGGACACACCACTGAGTATTTGGTAAGGATGTAAAACTGGACTTGCATAGATTTGCCCCAGTTAGTAGGAACTTTGGAAAGATTCGCCTCGCGAGGACTTTACTATGAGCGACATGCCCCCAGTAATCATAAACTTAGGATGAGGCCCCTGATTGTTTTGGCATCCTTGAGAGATTCTCGGAATCTTGACTTAATTGCCCCAGATTGATTGAGCAAAGCGTGCCATGCCCCTTGTATACGTAGGAGACATGGCTTCTTGGAGTAACATTGTCTGTTGGGATGACTTTCAGTCATTAGTTATACCCTGTGCAAATTCTTTCTGTTGCTAACATTTGAAATTATGTAGCAGAATATGTTTAATAATGAATTCATGAGATGCAATGCATACGTCTGTCTTGAGTTTTTGAAAAAACATTAAAAAAAGAGATGTAAAAGCGTGACATTTGTAAAAACATGCTATTTTGTAGAAGCGAAATATCGACTCAGCATTTTAGTAAACCTTAAGGAGTCGGGATACCTTTTTGGTGACAGTATGCTTTCGAACTAACCATGCTTCAATTAGGACTTTCAAGGGTTGTAACGTGGCTTGGTTCACGATTTAAGAAACAAAGGATAAAGGCTCAAAATTTGATTGTACCCACCCCTCTTCGTGATGATCTTCAGTCCTAAGCTCAGTTAATTAAACTTATGCATTCGGGTTCCAAGAGACTTTTGGATTTGCACCTTTGATAATAATGGTGGTTCACAAACAAAGAGAACTTCTTGAGATGGCAGTCACTTCTTCCTTTTGGTAATCACAACCTTGAGTTGTTCAAGAATTTATTGACTTCTTTTTTTTTCATCTTTTTGGTATCCCTAACTTTTGCCTGAACTGTCTATTTTGAGCTTACAGTCAGCGGGACGCCTTGATTTTTGCCTAAGTCTTCTTTCTGATTTTTTACTTAGCAGGCTTTTCTTTGTATATATGTTTTTTCATTTTTTTCTTTTTGAAAGATATTGACTGCCTCGCTTAATGATTGACGAACCATTGGCTTTTGATCGACATCTCCAACACTTCTTTGATGTGTGCGGATGAATGCTTGTGATTGAAACCTTTGTTGAAAGATGTACTGAATGATTCTCTTAAAATAGAATGCACAGCCAAATTAACTGAGAACTACCCTGCCCCAGGTTATGATCAAGGGTTTTAATTAGTACAAGAAAGAAACTTCTACTTCTTAGGCTCGAAGGGGTTTAACTAGGGATTAACATCCTTATATCTCCACTGCTTAGGAATTGAAACAATGCCTGTATATCATAAGCATAGTCTGTACGAAAGCATACTGTATGAGATTGCGGTATCGTTTTCGTCATCCTCCCTCAAAAGGCTTACAGCTTAGCAAGAGTTGAATAAACACAAAACATATGCAAAGTAAATACATAATTTAAAACGAGTGATAGCGAAATAATTTATTCAAGACAAACATATGCAATGCACTGATGATGATTATTAAAACATATAATGTCTATCATAATTTGAATGTTTAAATAAACAGAATAGAAATTGCAAATGAAGGTAAATCTACTGATCTAGAAAGTTCATCCTTCCTAACATTAATCAATCTTGTCGTGACTAGGAATGGGAGCGGTGATCACCACTGGAGTCCTGGGATGATTGAATTCAATTTCACCAGCATCGATCATGTTTTGAATCTTGTTCTTCAATGGCCAACAATCATTTGTATTATGTCCAGGGCTATTGGAATGGTATGCGCACCTCGCATTGGGCTTATAGCTAGGAGCGGAAGTGTTGGGCTTTACAGGAGGATCCCTCACAGTCATCAAGTTTTCTTTCAACAAATATTGTAATGCCTGAGCCAGTGACATGTTGATCTTTGTGAACTGACGCTTGGGTGCGGCTACCTTGCGTCTTTGTTGCGGAGCTAGTGTAGAGGTCAGAACTGTCCCCATAGATTGGTTATGTTCATCGTGATCTTTCCGGTCGTACACAGTATGAGGTTTCTCAGGAGAGTGGAAGTCAATGGTCTTGTCATCGATTAAGTCTTGGATCTTATTCTTCAGCGTCCAACAGTTATTAGTGTCATGTCCAGGACTATCAGAGTGATATGCACACCTTGCATTAGGATTATAACGAGAAGAGGAAGTACTAGGATTCCTCGGAGGGTCCTTCAAAATGATTAGCCCTTTCTTCAGCAATTGTTGCAACGCTTCGGCCATAGTCATGTTGATCTTTGTGAATTGTCTTTTAGGCGCGTTATGCTTACGTTGTGGTTGTGATGCTGATGTGGAGATCAGAGCTTCCCCAACTTGTTGGTTACGCATAGTATTAGCCATGTAAGGCCCCTTAATTGAATTGAAGTCAATGATCTTGTCGTCAATTAAGTCTTGGATCTTATGCTTCAATGGTCCACAATCCTCTGTGTCATGGCCATGACTATTTGAATGATAAGCACATCTCGTATGGTACTTATACCCAGGAGCAGGATTTGTAGGAATTGAATATGAAGGTAATAAGGTTATCAAGTTCTGGTTGAGTAGTTGTTGCAGAACTTGATACATCGGCATGTGCAACGGAGTGAATGATCGCTTGGGTTTGGATTTCCATTTACCTTGACCATCTTGTTGCCTACGTTGATCCTTCTCCTTCTCGATCAGAAGTGCCTTTAGTTCTTCTTGCCCCTTGGCCAAGTTAAAGATCATCTCTTGGAATTGGTTGTTCTGAGCCTGAAGATTTTTAACTGATTGCTCGAGATTCATGATGCTGAAATAAACAGCGAGGAAGGATGAGAGACCTATTGTAAGAAACCTGCTATGCGACGTTATGAATGCAGATGCAATGTTTTCAAGGATCTTTAGGAAATTTAGTTTGCAATATTTAGACATTAAATTGGTCGCATCCTTGTCTGAAGAACTCTGACTTTCGTCTTGGAACATCCTTCTTTGAGAATCAAGCTCACCATATCGAATGGGTCATCGCCTCTGATTCGAGATATCTCTGAATTTGTAGGTACATGGCTAGAGGAAAATAAATCCTCTTGCCCCTTGATAGGTACGGTGTCTTTGAATTGGGAGGTGTGTGGCCAGAAGAAAATAAATCCTCTTGCCCCTAGATAGGAATTCAGTCCTTGATAAGAGCACATGAAATTGTGCGCCCTAAATTCCTAAGATCCTTGAAAGGGTTAGTTAATCATGTTATGCTTATGATGTCATGATGTCATGATGTTATGCGAATAAAGTTTGTTAGGCATAGTGTTAGATTGTAAGGACAAACAAGTCCTTTTAACAAAACCTGCAAAGAACGAAGGTTAGTAACAAACACAAACAAGTCACACAAGTCACACAATTTTTGGCTTAAGGCTTGCATGGAGTCTGATCAGGTGTCCTTCCCAAGGGTATTTCTATGGATAAGGAGATTTCAGCAACGGGTTCTAAAAGTTATCCAGAATTGTCAGCCCTTCTAAAGCACCCTCGGACATGATACATTCGCATCATGCAATGATACTTTGAGAAAGGACCTATCTGAATTGTAGCATCGGGTAGCGACTAGTTCTCGACATTTGCCAAGAGTAGTCCCCCCACTACGTTCCTAAAGGCCAGGACGGGTTAAGGGTAACTAAAGGTCCTTGAGCTCCGGCGCACCCACAGACACATACATAGACCTCCCTCATTTGAGAAAGGTGTGCATATGGATATGGAGTCCTAACTCAAGTGTGAACTTCATATTGACTCATCTCCCACATATGTGAAAGAGGTCGCCATGACTATGCCACTCCTAATCTTAAGTGTTCTTGAATCCGGGAATAGGATTCGTCCTTCATTTAATTCCCAAAACGCCCCTGAAAAATAAAACAAACAAAGCAAACAATAGAAAACATTTAAGTGAATCCTAAACTTTTAAGGTAACCCCTCTTTTAATCGAAAAATCCCCAGCAGAGTCGCCAGTTCTGTGATACGGTGAACTGACTTTTTATAATCGGAATGTCGCGGTTAAGCATGAGTCGCCACCGACTTTTATTTTATCCAAACAATATTCGGAAAGGCAAAAAGAAACAGAAAAAAAACCCTTTTAAAGAAAATCTGAGTTCGGGGGTAATTTATGCAAAGGGAAGGTGTAAGGCACCCTTTGCATCCATGGTTTTCCATGGGCTCTTAATTGCTTTGCTTGCTCGTTTGTTTTTTAGAAGAAGTAGATGAAAGAAAAAAGTGGACTTTAGCTCGTAAATGAGCGTAGCCAGTTTTCGAAGAATTGTGAGAAAGAATATTAAAGATGAGCATTGCAAGGCAATTAGGGGCAATTACCTTAAACTCAGATAATAGGTCTCTTTTTAGCCTTTCAGAATGAAAGGGTCTATCCTTGCCATAAGAGGGCAGGAAGCCTTTCGTTTGGAGGTTGAAGGGTCATCGAAGCATCCTTTGCCATAAGACTGTCCCATGCCATAGAGGGGCAGGTAGTCTAAGGCAAGGATCAGAATAAGCCATTTTTCGTAGGCAGCCAGAAGATACCTCAGCCTTTTTCCGTAGGCAACTTCCGAGGGTCGAGGTCATTTTTGTGTATCGAAGGCAGCATCATTTAGGGTCGTGACCTTTTTATCGAGGCAACATGGCTGAGGTATCCTCGTATTCGAGGGACGTGGCTTATTCTGCAAAAACACAAAGGCAACAGGCAACAAGGCAACAAGGCAGCAGAGAGGTTACCCAAAGGGTGCGTGTGTGCGACAATCACGTGGTTAATTCAGATATTTATCTTATAGTTTAATGACTCTAAGTTGATTCAAAGTTGCACTTCCTAATATTACTAACCACACAGTTTAACATAAAGCAGTAACAATAGCAATATAGGGAAGGGGAAAAATGAAACCAGCGGATCCCAATAGGGTTTGGCATAAGTAATAATAAAAACAGAAAAGATTTAGGGTTACCAATGACGTAGCTTTGGCATTCGACAAACCCTGAAAAGGTGGGAAAAAATGCAAACAAAAATAGGGTGAGTGCATTATCAAGTTCGGAGGCAAACGGGATTAACCTTAAAATAAAGAATAAGTAAATTTTAAAATAATAAAAATAGACAAAGATACTTAGCTTGTTTTGATCTGATAGGGTAGGCAGTGGAGGTTTCCCGAAGCATTGACTCTGACCCTCGGAGGATTGACAGAAAAAAGTAATGGGAGGAAGTGAGTGTATGAGGAATTCATTGATGGGAGTGATCAAACCCTAATTAAATAAAAGGCAGGAAAGTATTTAAATAATTAAAGATTAAGACTTAACTTTTGAATTTGACGTGGCGCGTTGTCGGAGTGAACCCTGTTGGTAACCCTGAAAAGGCAAGGCACAAAAGAAAATGTTTCAGTGTATTGGAATGTTCGTCCTAAACCCTGATTAGGGTATGATTGGAATAAGAAACACAAACGATTTAATTAATTATTGGTCTCGCGACCTAATTACTTAAATAGGGATGAAAAAATAAAATCGAGAGTAACAATAATTTTTATAAATTGTATAGAGTGAAATTAAAATATGT
This sequence comes from Vicia villosa, assembly GCF_029867415.1. NCBI lineage: Eukaryota > Viridiplantae > Streptophyta > Magnoliopsida > Fabales > Fabaceae > Vicia > Vicia villosa. Next base: position 74,566,863 of record NC_081186.1, on the reverse strand, counting down.
ATGAATTTTTTTGTGTAATTAAGTAATTAAAAAAAAAAGAGAAAGAAAAAAAAATAATATAATAAGTATAAAATAACATTATTATTATTATTATTATCATATAAAAAAGGAAATTTTTAGAAAAGGGTTTTATTAGTGGAAAAATAAATTAAAACAAATATATAAATGTATATATGTAAAAAGATTGTTTAATAATAAATAAATAAAAAAAGAAAGAAAAGAACTCAGCTTTTTTTTAGTGTGGGTGGCTTCTGAGGAACTATGGTGCACCCTCAACGCTTGATTCGTTGGATCTGAGCTTGGCTTAATCTGACGGCTTCCAAAGGTCAGACGCTAAGGGTGTACAGTAAGCCTGGGCGCCTGCGTGGATACTGAATCTGCCTGCAAGGTTAAACGAGAAATAGAACAAAAATAATGCGAGGGGCAGGGTTCGAACCCGTGCCCTTGCCAATCAGAGTCTTTGGACACGCCTAGCTTCCGCTTCACCACCTTCACTTTGCTGTTAACATGTTATCCATAACATAATAAATACAAAAACAAAATTCGAAATTATGAAGGAAAGAAGCTACGCGCCCAGCTTCTTCTTCCTCGTGAATACAGTAGCGTTTTTTGGCAACGGTTTGGGTCTGTGGCTATACACCTGCAAATCTCAAGAAACTCCATACGGGCATGAAAATCAAAGATAAACACATGGTTACGTTCGTATCATCATCACCGATTCAATGATAGCCCCAATTCGGTCCAATTCCCATTATTTCTAAAAACCCTAACTCAAAGCTTTGAAAACCCTACAATGGTGGATCCTTATATTCACAACGAAAATCAAATTAAACATGCAGAAACGGTCTAATCATTAACCTGAACACGAATATGCAAGCAAAATCCATTTATGATGCACGATAAATTATAATCGAAGCAAAGAAAAATTTAGCAAACCGTGTGTAATTAGGAGCGTTTCTGGACGTTTGGATCGAGGGTGATGATATGATTATGACCAGAAAGCTTCAGAGAATTGATTGGGATGCTTTGAATTGCTTGAATCGCCCTATAATCTCGACTGCAACTTCACTTTAGAGCCACGTTTTTTTTTGAGTTCTCCTCAAGTTTCCTTGCTGCAAATCCTTGTCAAAAAACCAACCCTTATGATTTGTGCACATTAGGTACTTATAGAAGATGTATTAGGTCAATAAAAACTCAACAAAATCTCTTTGAATCATTGATTGAATTTTGATGGGATCTTGAATATAAACTTTCTAAAACTTCATCCAATTTCAATCTTTCCAAATTAATATGTGTGAGCACGAATTTGATAGCAATTATGGGATATTTTGTTGATTGGAATGATTGGAAATCAAAGATGAATCAAATCTTTTTCTATTTTCTTTCAAATATTTGATTAATATTGACTTTTTAATGAATAAAAATTCATATAAAATCAATTAATTATCAATAATTCTTGGTATTGGATATGGGCCTCATTGGTGACTTGTGGAACAAGATTGGGCCAAAAGAAATTGGGTTCCTTTACAAGAAAAATCCATTTTGAGGCATTTTCTTCACATTTTCCTTCTCAAATTTGTCCAACTTTGACAAGGCCTATCTCTCTCAAATTTTGAGGTATGGATGAGTCCTAGGACTTTTTAGAAACCTTAGAGAGTCCTCTAACCAGTGTCTTTGGTCTCATATCAAAATTATTTTTCATGCTCATTTTATGTCCTTTTGAAAAAGTGTCTTCTTGTTGACTTTTGAAAAGGACCTATAATGTTTTAGTCCATATCTCTCAAATGAAGCATTTTTGGACTTGGCATGTGAGAGACAACTTTGTAGAGAATTCAATTTCCTTCAAAATGAGCTTTGGATGGGAAATTTCTGATGTTCCATGTGAGAGTTATGGCTGGTCAAAGTTCAGTTGACTTTTCCTATACAAAACCCTAATTTAGAAACTTTTTGATTTGTTGATTTCTGATCTTTCTTTGATGAACCATGATCAATTCTTGATCAAATGGTGAATGATACTTCAATATAAGGATCTTGACAAAAAATCAGGAGTTTTGACTTTGCTTTGATCACAGTTGACTTTTTAGGTTAACTAGTCGACTATTGACTTTCTGAACTTTTAAGTGACCAGAACTTTGAGATAGGCCTTGATACTTGTCATGGAGGTAATATAGGACATGTTGAGCCATATGAGATGCCTTGGAGCCATTGATTCACTGACTTTCCTTTGAATGAACAAAACCCTAGTTATGAGCCTTTGTATAGGAGAATGTGTCTAGGAGCTTTGTATCTTGATTTGAATTTGAATAGGAGAAAATGTATGGGCAAATTTTGGGGTATGACAGGATGCATGAATATGAATTATGACCTAAGCGATGTATGTACATGAACCATAAGCCTACGCCAGTTAGGAGTAAAGGGGTAGGACAAATTTGGGGTATGACAAAGGGTTTTACCATCAAGAAACATCTCAAGAAGTCACCCTCATCCAGAGTAAAGGGGTCGAACCAATGATTGACCTGATGGAAGTAAATAAGCCCTTGATTACAGAAATTGTCTTGTGAAGTGTGCCTTGGATGAAACAAATCAAATAATAATCTTAGGGGAGACTTTCCAAGAGCTGGTGAATAACCTCTATTTTTGAATCCACCTAATCGTACTCAACCGCATATGACAGATTTCAAAGATTTAAATGAGCCTTCACTTCAGTGTCACTAGGCTCACAATTATCAGTCCTCAAACGAAGCTGAATATAACTCTTAGCGCGTTCTCTCATTTGTCGATTGTCTTGTACCTCCTCCTCCGATAAGATGCGAGGGGGAATAAGGGCATGAAAATGGTTCATTCCTCTTCCAACAATTGATATAAGGACATCTAATAAACTATAAGAAGAAGTTTAATCCCCGAAGGAATTCCCATATACCTTTTTTGGAGTCAAAATTGTAAGATATGGGTATGATTTCTGGTTCTAGGTGATCGCTACTAAGATAAGAGAGATGAGAATAAAGGGATGTCTCTGTTATAAAGGCATATAAAGTTTCAACTTCACAATCGCTCACTAAGTCAACTGTACTATCACTCATCCTGGCTAAAAAGTAGGAAATACTGAAGATAAAAGCTTGAGCTAGGATGATACCTGGTTATGTAAAATGGATGAAGTGAGAGAAGACGAAGAAAGGAGAAATCTATAAGCAAAACACTAAAATAACTCCTAGCAATACTCTCATGGAAAAGGAAACGAAGACGTTTTTTGAAAAGTTACTGTAAGTTTGAAGGCTAAATGTTGCAAAAATTTCCAAATACTCAATTCACTCTATTTATAAGAAACAATAGCTGAAAGGATCAAACTAACTATAGAATGAAATCATAAGATGAACACTTATATTTTCACTCATGTATACACACGTACTCGAGTGCACTCAAGTACTCTATAAACTGCATCATACCCTAGCTGGCCACGTCCCTACACATGCCAGAAAAGGATGACGAAACATTTCAATGATGGAACCACATTTAATGCGTCTGCTCACCATTACCTTTATCAAAACTTATCTCAAGTGTTTTAGTTTCATTCCACATCGAACCATGTCATGGAGGTCGATCAGTGTCACTTAAGGCTCCCTCAGCTCCTTGAGTGCCTTGCAAAGCCTTTAGGGCAACTATTATTGACCGTCCAAAGACCCAAATGACCAAGTCCTAATCCATCTCAAATCTACTCCACATGACCCAATGTTAGATATTGTTACTTAATGTTCCTGCTACATATTATATAACATGCACTCTATTTACTTTTCGTAATTTAGATTGTTAAATGAAACTTTTATAAGTGTGATAAAAGAAGTTAATTTAGGTTATGTTTGGATATCTTGAAATGAACAAAGAAAAATGGAAAATAGTGGAATGGAGCGAGATGAAGTGAAGCGGGATAAAGATTATTTTCCATTGTTTTAGTATTTTTAGGGCGATGCAAGGCAAACTCTCAATTCCATCCAAATCTGAGAGGAAGAAATATGGTGACAAGTGATAAAATATAATGGAATTCATACCACTCAATTTAGTTTTGTTCCATCTATTTTTAATTGATGCAAATATTTCACTCTTAGGGAGGAGAATGACGAGTTTAAATATTTCATACTCTTAGGGAATAGAATGCTTGTGTTGACTATTTAGTAAAACATAAGCTGATAATAATGTGACATGCCAATCTTTTACGGAGGCTCCTGCTAGAATGATCATTCTTCTATTAGCTAACGCTAGTAAAATTTTATTTTCTAGATAATTTTCTCTTCTTTTTTTCTTTTCCATATCCCATTTGTACCCAAAAGAAAATGAATAGTTATGGGCCTAAAAAAAACAGGGCCTCAAATTATTGGTTATGGGCCTTATAAATTAAACATTAAAGTTTATATATACAATTTGGGTTGAGATATATACAAGTGCATGACTGTAGCCTAATTAATCTCCATCTTTATTGCCATTGATTTTGTTACGTATACACTTTTTTTTTCTCTTTCAAAAACTAATAAATCATAATATTAATATATAGATAAATATTAACCTAATAAAAATTCACTTCTATCTCTCAAACAAAAGGAAAAATAGTGACTTTCTCCTCTCTCATTCTTTGAAACAAAAGGGAAACATAAAACCCAAAAATTAAAATTCAAAGTTAGTTGTTCAATTTTTTCTTTTTTAATTGGTAATTTCTTCTTCTTATTTATTGTTTATTTTTCAATTGGTATACATTCTTCATACAAATTGAATTTCAAGTAAATGTTAATTTTATTTACTAATTATTTTTTAATTTTTTATTTATCGGTTCAACTTCAAAGTTGCGAAATTTATTGGTTCAACTTCAATTCTTCAGGATTGATCAATTTTAATTTCAGGTTTTAATTTTTTTATTATTCCTCTATGCCTTCCAAGATTAGAAAGTTTGATTCTTGATGTGAGAAGCGTAAGAAAAAGAAAAGACTTGATGAGTTAACTCAATCTCAATCAGGAGCTCTTGATAAATTTATTATAAAAGAAGCACAAATTCCTAATAAAAGTCAAAATGTTGATGTTGGAATTATTGAAAACATGGTTTCTACTGAAAATATGGAGGGAAATGCTAATGTTAATGCTACCGAAAATGATAATATAGATGCTGAAAATATGAAGGAAAATACTAATGTTAATGCTACTGAAAATGATGATTTAGATGTTGAAAATATTGATGCTGAAAATCTTGATAATGCTAATGACAATGGTGAAGATAGAGATATATTTGATCCAACAATATGGGATTCTCTTGAGTCTAGAATGATTGATTTATTAGCAACAAAAGGTCCTAAAAGAGATTTGTCTATTGTGAAGGGTCCTAAAGACAAATCATCTAGACGTTTTACGACTAATTTGTATACTAGAGTTTTACCAAATGGAGAGAAATGCGATAGAGATTGGCTTGTTTATTCAAAAAATGCTAGATAAAGTGTTTTGTTTTTGTTGTAAAATTTTAAAAAAAGGTATTGGTAGAGGTCAATTAGTAAATAAGGGTTTTTGTACTTGGAAACATGTTGGTGAAAGACTTAGAGAGCATGAGATAGGCATGGAACATGTTCACAATATGACTATTTGGTATGAGATGCGTAAAAGAATGCAAAATTTTCAAACTATTGATAAAATAACTCAAAGGTTGATTGAGAAAGAAAAGAAACACTGAAAAAATGTTTTAAAAAGGATTATTTCAATAGTGAAATTTCTTGCTAAACATAATTTGGCCTTTCGTGGTTCTAATGAGAGATTGTACCAAAATAGGTAGTAGGGAAAATCTTGAGATCGAAGCCATAGGATTGACTTGACTCATTATTTTAGTGAAAGTTGCCACCGCGGTTTATTGTTTCCAAAGGAAATGGGAAAAGAGCGAAATAAACCCAAAAAGAAGTTTTTGAAACAAAAACAACAAGAAGAGATCTTAGGTACGGGTGTTGATTATACAAGGAGAAGGTTTTAAGCACCCCTCATATCTGTGGTACTCCACAGGAATCTTTTTGAAAATCTATGTCTATAAAAGATAATGTGTGCAAAAGAAAGGGTTTGTTTGATTTTTTTAAAATAAGCTCGACAAGACATTACATCTTGTGCCTACATACCTCCTCGGTGCGATGGAGAAGTCAGAGCTAATGTAGTTCCACTTAAAAGGGAAGATTTTTAAAAGGAATAAACACTTTATCATCGTAGGAGAGAATGCTCATCCATTGATCTTAAACATGATAACAAATGGATTTTTTGCATCACAAATGAAAGAAGGGCTCCAGCTTGTAAAAAATCAACAAGTATGCCACTAGCTCTCTCAAGTGAAAAAATTTCATCATATCAATCAATATCAAAATCGTGGGGTATCACAACTCACTACAACAATTAATCGTGTCTAAACTTTGAAAGAAATGCCAACAAGGGCAAAAGATATTTTTTAAAGAAAGATTTTTTAAAAAGTTTGCAAACATAAGAAGGTTTTGGAAAAAGGGAGAAGATTTTGAAAATTAAAGAAGGGGAGGAGATGAAGGGAATTATAGTAATGAGGTGGAAATTGGTGGGAAATAAAAATAGATCAAATAAATGAAATTGGTGCTAATGATCAAATGGTGCACATGTCATCAAATGAGGGTGTATGATAGGATTTGATCATGATGAGGTAGGGAATTAATTATGAGATCAAGAACATTCTTCCCACACATGCAAATGGTGACAAAATCCTCAAAAAGCTAAAAATTTCCTTCATTCTTCAAATTTTGCACTGGTGCAATCGATTGCTTTCTTATGCAAATCGATTTGCACTGCTGAAAAAGGCAAAATTTGGTGCGAAAACAGCTGTTTAAATCGATTTCTCTTTTATGCAAATCGATTTGCACTGTGAGAATGTTGAAATCTGCCCTTTTTTATGGATACTTTGGCTTAGTACCTACAAAACACATACATACAAAAGGAACAAAGCCATATTTTTGTATTTTGGTTAGTATAATATATACAAAACAAAGATTTGTGCTTGATGGTTCCCCTTATAGAGAAAATGAGCACAACATCAAAAGCAAAGCTTCGAGATAGAGTTCTTGATTAATGATTGAGATGCAAATGATGTATGATCTTAGGGTCAAAAATTGGGGTATGACAAATAGCAATGAAATTTTTTTAGGCTTAATTGAAATGTTAGCTGAATTTGACCCAATCGTCTAAGAACATGTTAGACGTATTACAGATGATAATGTTCATGTTCACTTTCTTGGACATAAAATTCAAAACGAGTTAATACTTTTGCTTGCTTCTGCAATTAAAAATGAAATCATTAGAAAAATCAAACAAGCAAATGTCTTTGATAATACGATATGTGGATGTTTCTTCAAATACTGTTAGTCTTGAAGAATCTTTTTTAGGATTTTTGAATGTGAATGATACTATTGGTCAAGGGCTTTTTGATGTTTTACAAGATGAATTGAAAAATCTTAATCTTAACATATTTGATGTGTGGGGACAAGGTTATGATAATGGGTCAAATATGAAAGGAAAACATCAAGGTGTACAAAAGAAATTTTTAGACCTAAATCAAAGAGCCTTTTATACCCCTTGTCTTCTCATAGTCTTAATTTGACATTGGGTGATATGGCTAACTCTTGAGGTAAAGCTAAAGATTTTTTTGGAGTTGTTCAACGCATTTATACTATTTTAGCTAATTCTACTAAGAGATAGCAAATTTTGAAAGATAATATAAAATGGTTGACGCCAAAATCATTGTCATCCACTCGTTGGGTGAGTCATGTAGATAGTGTCAAAGCTATTAAAACTCAAATGTCAGATTTTAAAGAAGCTTTACTTGAAGTGTCAGAAAAGGATCTTAATTCTAAAATAAGAAGTGAAGATAAATCCTTAGCAATAAACGAGTTTGGTGATTTTGAGTTTTTAATGGCAATAATTATTTGGTTTGAAATGTTATCTACAATTAATGTGGTTAGCAAGCTCTTACAATCAAGGTATATGGTTATTGACGCTGCTATGAAAAAAAATAATGGGATTGATTTCATTTTTTTAACGTGTAATTCGAAGAAAAAGACAGTTTGATGAGATTTTGAATACCCCACCAGTTGAGCTATCCGAAGAGGAATCTTTTAGAGTTAATTATTTTCTTTACCTTGTTGATCAAGTTGTTGTATCTCTTAATAAGAGATTTGAACAATACCAACAATATGAAAGTGTTTTTGGGTTCATGTTTACTTCTCAAAATTTACAATCATTGGACGCCACAACTTTAGAGTCTTGTTGTGAAAAAAAAATTTAAATAACCATGTTTAATAAAAAAAATTACCAAAAAAACCATGTTTTCGGGGTATTTACCAAACTGTCTAGGTTTGGGATACCAGATAATTGGATGCGCCAAACCAAATGGCGCATAAGTGCTGAATTTGGGTGCATGCGCCAAACCATTTGGCTAACCCTAAAATTGGAAGTGTTTGCGCCAAATGGAATGGCGCATTAGGCTTAGGGTTTTTCCCTATTTGCCAAACCATTTGGCGCATTAGGCTTAGGTATTTTTTTTTTTCAATTTTTTTATTAGTTAAGTGGTTATATATATTTTTTTTCAAATTATTTTTTTAGTTTTTATAATTTAATGCACAAAACGTAAATTGGCATTTGATAATCGAAAACGAAACATCGGTTACAATTGATTAAAGAAACGATACATCAACAACAATTGACTAAAGAAAACACAACAAAATGCTTAATGGCGTCCATCACCAAGATAACCATCTGTTCCGCACGACGGTCTTGTTATCACACGTCTACCGCGATCGTTGATGCCGCCGCAAATCCTAGCACCACCCCTACCCCTTCGTGCTTCTTGCTGGGTCTGTGTCACTGGGCCTGGAAGTGAGTTGTTTTGTGGGTCGCTGTCTATGAATTCGTCCACGCCACCATAATTTTCCGGAAAACGGCTGTTGTAAAGTCGGTTACCCAACCCCTCATAAGTGTTAAGTCGTGGTGGTGGAGTGGGTAGGGGAACGACTTCAGGTTGGTAGCACCCAGCAGCACTAGAACTACCTTGATTAAAGCCAAATTGGTTCGACGGTGTTGCATAGCCAGAAGGGGTGCCACGGTGAGAGGATTCATCTTGAGGACCATCGTCGGAACTTAGATGTAGGCTTGACGAACCGGGCGTAAGGTTTTGGCCGAACAACCTTGCGGACCCTGCAAACGCTGAAAACCCAAATGGTTGTGATTGGGTCCGATATTGGCTACCGGAATGGTGTTGGTCTTCAGCTTCTTGAAAAGGTTGAGACTGTGATTGGAACAAATTTGGTTGCCGGTAGTTGCGGGCAGAACGGGACGGAGTGGAGACAGATTTTGTTGTTGGTCGGTGTACTGATTTTGTTCTGGTTCTCGTAGTAGTTGTTGCTGCTGCAGTTGTCGTTGTTGTAGTTGTTGCCGTTGTTGTTGTTGTTGTTCCTCTTCAGGTTGTTGTTGGGGTAGGATGTAGTTGTGAGCACGGGGGTCTATTAAGTAGAACGGATCTGCAATAAACAAGTTAGGGGTGGTAACCGTACGGTACCAACTCATGTACTCGGTGGACGGTTTCATCTCATGATCACTGACGGGGAACTTGAGTACATATTGGCGACGGTCCTTCCACATTTTGCGCCACACGGGTGCGAAATCCTTCCAGTTTTGGTGATTCCACTGATGGTTGACCCGTCTGAGGTGCCACACTCCCAAGTCAACTCGAGGGTCGGGTATACCTTGACGCATTCTGAACTGCAACTTGACCCGGTCACTGTGATGCATTTCGATGATGTTGTACCGGATCAGGCAACATGTTGTAGTCCAAATTTCTGCATCTGCAGCTCTAGGCTCATGGTCGCAATTGAGATACGGTCTCCATATAAACTGCATGCATAAGAGTTATACATTATTTCGGGCAAATACTTTTAAAAAATATACTTATAAAAGAGCAAAAGATTAGAGATAATACTTGTTCGGGTCCTAAGTGATCAATGAGTTGGCGGTACATTGTGATATTTGACCTCAGATTTTTTGTGAAGTCCATTTTTTCACGCAAAATCTAAAACGCAAATTAAATGTTTTAGTTAGAGCATATCATAATTCACTAATAATGCATGAAAAATATGGTATATAAAAAACTTACCTCATTTCATACAGAAAGGTCCAACTGGCTTTGTTAATCGGGGTCATTATAGGCATCCTCCACCACCCCCACACCTGCACCAACAGAGCGCATCCATAGAATGTGCAAGAATCGTATCTTGAGTTCTTACACAGGTATTGGTACACCGTAGCCAGCACTGCAGACCCCCAACTATATAGACCAACTCTAGTAAAATCCATTAATAAACGAAGATACATAAAATTAACAGTGTTACCAGTACTATCTGAAAACAAAACGTCTCCAATTAGCAAGATAAGGTAGCACCTTGTTTTCTGAAGTATGGTCTCTTGGGGAGACACATCATCCAACCAAAAATTATCATAATATAACCTTAACCTCTTAAGGTTAATACCCTGTCCCCTAGCACCAACTTGTCCCTCTATCAAGTCTATGCCCAATGTCTGAAAGCATAGGGAATTTGCCTGCATAACACATCCATTAATTGCCTTAACGTCAAATGGAAGGCCTGGTAACATATACACATCCTCTAGGGGGATGGTGCACTCCCCTGTTGGAAGATGGAAAGTGTGTGTCTCCGGCCTCCAGCGTTCTAACAAGGCCAGAACAAATTTGTGATTAATTGAAGCCTCAGCGATGGTGCTAATCGGTCTGAAACCAGCAACGTCCAAGTAGGGTCTTATGCGGTCGTCCGAAGCGATGATCGAGTGACTACGAGTCCGGAAACGGTTAGCGTCCTGAAAATAATTATGTATGCATAAGTATTCAGTTATTTCATCATAGTCATGTGCATGTTATTAACGTAATAGTAAAATACTTACATAGGATGCGATGTTCTCAGGGGTTCCTCGGTGCGCATCACCCATTGTTAAGAGAGACATGGTTGAGCACTGGAAATCTGGAATTTGAAAGCAAAACGATTAATGTGAGAGTAGATGAGTGAATGTGGTGAGAAATCTGCAGAGGCCATGGTAGTATATATATTGATGAGGCTTAAACGGTAACAAGCTGCATGCTGGACATGTCAACACATTCAAAGTTGATAGGTGTTGCTTGTGCAGAAGTGGTTGGCATGCATGCAAATAACTTTCGGTGACATGCATGCAGAGCAGAACTAGGTGCCAGATAGGGTTGCATGCATGCAGTATTAGGAGGAATCGTTTCAGGAATCTTTTCAGGAATCGTTTCAGGAATCGTCTCAGACGCATGCTAGGTTGCAGGAATCGTTTCGGACGCATGCGAAAGACTGAAATTATTAAGACGTTAAAAGATGGGGACCATGTGGGGACCACATACCATACATATGCGCCAAAAATGAAATGGCATAATTTTTCAAAATTTCTTCTAATGCACCATTCCATTTGGCACATTCCAGGTAAGAAAATGTACATATGCGCCATTCCATTTGGCGCATTAGTATAAACCCTTTTTTTTTGAAAATTAGGGTTTAGGTTTTTTCTTGTAGAGGAAACCCTAGTTGTGCTATCGACCGTAAGCCGGGCGTCCGTCCCTCTATAAATTAGGGTTTTTTGTGTGCATAAGACTATACACACGGAAAAAATGAGATCTCGAATAAGGCCAGATAGCACGCACCGGAGCTCTGAGCCTCCACCACCTGTGAGGCGGTTCGACTATCAACCGGACTATTGTCGAAGGAACGGGTACGTCATTTTCTCTCCCGTCAAACCTCCCATGCAGGTTATGTTTTGGAATATCCATTCCATGGACCAACTTAAGAGAACCATCCTGAGGTTTTTGGACGGGGAGTTCAGTCCCGGCGAAGAAATCAGATCTATCAAGAGGCTTAGAACAAGGGGTGGTGTTTTTCTTGAAAGACAGCGTTGGTGGGAGACTATGGAAGACGACATCCAATGCACTCGGATGATGGAGGACAGAGAAGACATTGTTTTAACCGTTGTAATATCCTAGATGCCGCACTTTCTTTATCATTTCTGTAACTTCTGTACCGTTCAATCAAATGCTCTTAGCATATTTCAATGAAATGATATTTTATCGTTACAGAGTTGTCAATGAGTATTTAAGTTATAAATAATTAACACAAATATTTCCCGCCATATTTACCCGCTAAAACAAAAGTTGCTACAAGTGGTCCTCTCTTCTATAAATAGAGGTGTGTGCGTGTGGAGTTGAAGTATTAACTCTTTTTTTCTTCTTACTGCAAACACTTAAAAATGAATTCAGTTTGGGTTATAGTCTTTTTTGAGGAAGGTAGTCACATGCGGGTTTGCCTGAACCCGCATTGGGATTTCAAGAGAATTGTTAGAGCCATCAACACCGGGTTTCGTCAACTGGATGGTCCAACCAGGAAAGTTAAACAGATAGATTATCGTTGTCCATACATTACGTTGACGGATAATAACCCAGAAGGCACGTACATGTATTATTGGAATCGTGTGAAAGACGGTGTGGACGTGGATCTAATGTTTTGGACACACAGTGGAGAAGTTAACCGAGGCGTTGAAAATCCACTTGTTCTTGCAGTGATACTTGAGTAGTTTAGATTAAGTGTTATTTTATTTGTTGCAATGTAATTTCGTGTACTACCAGTTGTTTTGTGTTATTTTCTTTTTTGCAATGTAATATCGTGTTCTACCAATTGTTTTATGTTGCAAACGCCGGATCATTTAATAAAAATTAATGTCGTTGTTGTGTTAGTTGTGGTTGTCTGAACATAATTTTAACATATAAGATTATATATATATATATATATATATAAAATTATATATATATAAGATTATATATATATATATATATATATATATAATTATTTTAACATATAAGATTATATGTATATATAAAATTATATATATATATATATATATATATATATATATATATATATATATATATATATATATATAAAAATATATAATTTTCTCACTTAGAAAGAAAGAGAAAAAAAACAGAACATCGTTGATAGGAAAATCATTTATGAAGGTTGAAACTGTCGAGTGAAGGAATGAGAAGAAAGAGAGAACCTGTATAATTCATGAAACTCTTCTAAAATACACATTTCAATTTTTTTATAATTTATTCTTTATAATTTTTTCCCCAAATCATGTTTGAATCCTGTGATCATGTCGCGTCAATTTGGAATCCTGTGACAGACCTAGATCAGCGTGCGTCTGTCTAGTCGCGTCATGTTGGAATCTTGGGACAGACCTAGATCAGCGTGCGTCTGTCTAGTCGCGTCGTGTTGGAATCTTGGGACAGACCTAGATCAACGTGCGTCTGTCTAGTCGCGTCATGTTGGAATCTTGGGGCAGACCTAGATCAGCGTGCGTCTGTCTAGAGTCAATGCAAAGCTGTAAGTATTACCCTATATAAGACAACCAATATTTTATAAACATTACAACATACACAAACAATATTGCCTACTCTGACCTGATATTACAACACCCAAACACTAACCCGAAAAAATGGCTTCATCTCCCCAATACCTTGTACATGCCCATCTAAACGGTGAGACTTGCTCACATAAAATAGCCGGTTTTGTGATGAGAAACACTCAAGTTGTGCCATTTTTGTTAAGCAAAAGAGCCACCTTTACATCCTTCATTCAGCGACTACACGCTAAGATTGCAATGGGTCCTATTGCAAACATTTTTTTACCAATGTCCCTCTTTCAATGACAACAACACCGTCAAGTTTTATGAGATGGAGATTGCAAATGACGAAGACCTCCAAGATATGTTTGCTACCTATGAATACTCTGGCTTGGATTCCATCGAGTTGTACGTTACTATACAGGTCGAGACACAAGAAACTCATGTTGTCCAGTCGCAAGTTATAGACCCACCAGTCAACGAGCAAGAAGAGGTTGATGTCATAGACAAGGAAGAAGAAGATCTGGAAACTGATTTTAACGACATGGTCAACGAGGAATCTGACGACGAGCAACACATGCCGGTGCCTCCAGCCCATGTGTACGCACCTCCAGCACATATGAGTAACTTGAACCTGCAAGGTGACGAACCATCATCCGACATCTTCTTCACACCGTACATCCAAAATGACGATGAGTTAAAGGAAGGAGACAAGTTTCCTTCTAAGGAGGCATGTCTTAGAACAATAAAAAAATGGCACATGGCACACAACGTTGATTTTGAAGTAGATCGTTCAAACCTGGAACGGTATGTAATCACTTGTAAAAATCCAGAGTGTGGCTTCAGACTGTTGGCTTCTTATAGGAAGAGAAGTAATGCATGGAAAATAGGGTCGATTACGCAACAACACACATGTGTCAACCCTAACACTTCCCAGGATCATACGAAACTCAGTGGCGATCTCATCTGTCAGGAGATCTTGCCTCTCATAAGCTCTGATCCGTCATTGAAGGTCAAAAATATTATCTCGCATATCGTTACAACCTTCAATTACACTCCATCTTACAGAAAGGCGTGGGTTGCAAACACAAAGGCAATTAAGATAGTCTACGATAACTGGGAGGAGTCATACAAAATTCTTCCCTGCTACCTTACTGCGCTACAAAGTTATGCACCTGGCACTGTTACTATTCTAGAGACACTGCCCGCGCATGCCTTGGATGGAAACCCTGTCCAAGGAAACGGAATACTCCATCGGCTTTTTTGGGCGTTCAAACCTTGCGTACGAGGGTTTGCACATTGTAGACCCATACTTCAAATTGATGGAACATGGTTATACGACAAATACAAAGGAACCATGCTTATGGCGGTTGCACAGGACGGGAACAACAACATTTTTCTAGTGGCGTTCGCAATTGTTAAAGGTGAAACTGCCGCGGCTTGGAGTTTCTTTCTAAGGAACCTCCGTGAACATGTTGCTCCTCAGCCGAACATCTGTTTAATCTCTGATAGGCACGCTTCCATTGAGAGTGCTTATAATAATCCAGCAAACGGATGGCATGACCCGCCATCAAAACACGTCTATTGTATTCGCCACATCGCCCAGAACTTCATGCGGGAGATCAAGGACAGACATCTCAGGAAGGCCCTGGTCAATGCTGGTTATGCATTAACCCAACCCACATTCCAGCATTATCGGAGTGAGATTATACTGACAAATCCAGATGCAGGAAGTTGGATAGATAACCTTTCTAGGGAGAAATGGACTAGGGCTTATGACAAAGGCATGCGATGGGGCCATATGACGACAAATCTGGTGGAATCAATGAATGGAGTTTTCAAAGGCATTCGTAACCTTCCTATCACAGCACTAGTGGAGGCAACCTACTTTAGGATGGCTTCGCTATTCTCAACGAGAGGCAGGAAATGGGGTGATGTTAGACAATCAGGTCAACTGTTAAGTGATAGTTGCATGAAATTTATGCAACATCAATCGGCAAAAGCAAACACTCATCAAGTAACTTCTTTCGACCGATTCAACCGCACGTTCAGTGTGCGCGAAACAATTGACCACAATGAGGGTTTGCCAAGACAACAATATAAGGTTTTGCTAGACGAAGATTGGTGCGACTGCGGAAGGTTTCAAGCTTTTCGTATGCCTTGCTCACATGTCATAGTTGCATGTGAGTTCGCGCACCGCGATGCAAAATCACTATTGTCTCCAATTTACAAGACTCAGACATTGCTCCGAGTTTACAGTGCTGCGTTTCCAGTGGTAGCCAAGGAGGATTACTGACCTG
This sequence comes from Vicia villosa, assembly GCF_029867415.1. Lineage (NCBI taxonomy): Eukaryota > Viridiplantae > Streptophyta > Magnoliopsida > Fabales > Fabaceae > Vicia > Vicia villosa. Next base: position 74,551,066 of record NC_081186.1, on the reverse strand, counting down.
AGTATGATGGGGAGGTAGTTTGGCATAACGACGCAATGCGGCGAAAGAAAAAGGGTCGTCCCAATAGTACGCGGATTAGAACCGAAATGGACGTCCACGACAAAATGGAAAGAAAATGCAGCATTTGTCGTCAGGTGGGGCACAATAGAAAAAGACGCCCTAATCGTGGCTCGACCTCGTCGCAAGTTTAATCTACTCTATATTTTTATTTACGACAATGCATCAATTTCGCTTACCACCTCTTGTAACCTTTTCTTACTCCTTCATCAATAAAGTGTGCTTTAGTGAAAAGTCGAAATCGACGACGCAAACAATAATCAGGATTACTACGCATTTTCTAAAATCGATTTATCAGACATTTTTTCAAAATAGACTGGAATCAAAAACGGTGCGCGAAAATACACAAATGGTGTTTTTTTTTTAAAAAAACCCAACACATAGGAGCCAGATGAAATGGCGCCTATGTGTTAGGACATGGCCTAATGCGCCATTTGGTTTGGCTAATGGAATTTTGCCCTAAATTTTAAGGGTTTGCGCCATTTCATTTGGCGTGTAACATGAAAGATTTGAAATAATATTATAGATTGAAATATGTAGAAGTTTGAAATTTAAAATAGGATAATTTAATATATGTCATTTTTTTTAAGAGTTAACCATGAAAGATTTTTCTTTAAAATTGTACATTAATTTTATTAAAATTTTACCTATTTTTTTTTCTATTTTTCAATATAAATTTTTTATTAGTGAGTTTCTTAATATGTTTTTAGGATTCAAATCACCTTTTAAAATACATTCTCTCTAATTCTATTTATAAAAAGAAAATATTTTTAACATTTATTCAAAAACCATTTTATCTGATAAGATACATTGTATTTTAATCTTTAATGTATATAAAAATAAACTTTTTCTTTTTTTATATTAGGAAGAGAAATTATTGTAATAAAATTCTAGAAAAAATTCTATAGTAGTGACAGTAAAAAAAATGTTTTTTTATTTATGATTTTAGTTTTCTAGGATTTGAATGGAATATATATAATAGTTGTAAGAGAGAGATTTGAAAACCAATTTGAGTCTTTTCCCTCTTTCAAATTTTCTTCCACACAGATACTACATTCTTCTCCGACTCACTCCACTCTAGTAGCATCACCATCGCTATTTCACCTCTTCCTTTCTCACAGGTACTCATTGTTTTTGCAAAGTATCTTCACCTACATCTCTTCCACTATCATCATTTCATCATTCATTTTAACTTTTTTTAATTCTTTCTCTTCCATTTACTGTATTAAATTCCCATTCTCTTACTCACTGTTGTAATCAATTTTTGTTGCTAGGGTTTTGTCATTTTCTATCAAAAGTTTCATAATAGTTTTTTTTTTTTTTTGGCCTGTGTTTTGAACCATTGTGTGTTTCTTTTAGCAGATGGCAAAGGGTTCCGCTAGTAACAACTATGAAGAAGCTAGAAAACTAAGACTTGAAGAGAACAAGAAGAGGTTTCAGGTAATCTTAATCACAGATCACCCATTGTTTCACTTTTAGGACTTTCATTTCATCTTGTTTGAAATCTAGGTTTAAGATTGTGGTTGGGTTGTGATATTTTATTGCAGAAATTGTTGTCTAATTTGGCTTATGCAGCCTCAACAACAGTAGTAGAATCATCGGAAATTTTATGTGGCCTAAAGTTTGAAATTTAGGTTTAAGATTGTGGTTGGATTGAGTAATGTATCATAAACCATTATTATCTTTGTGAGTAGTATATTTGCTTGTGTGTGAATTATCCAAGGCTTTAATGCTCGTTTAGATCATGTTTTTGTTTGGTAAAAAAACAGCAGTTTACTAATAAGCTTGTTGATAGATAGTTTATGAGTGATGATTGATGACCGATGACAAATAGCTTATGGATCTGTTTGGTAAGACACATCGGTCTTTTCATCACGATATTATAGCTTATTTTGATAACTTATAGCTTGTTTTTCAGACGCTATTTCAATTAGCGTTTTACCTTATAACTTATTTTCCAGACGCTATTTCAAATAGTGTTTTACCTTATAACTTATTTTCCAGACGCTATTTCAATTAGCGTTTTACCTTATAACTTATTTTCTAGACGCTATTTCAAATAGTGTTTTAGCTTATAGCTTATTATTTTTTCTTCCTTTTTTATCCTTATTATTTTAACAAAAATTCACTTTCATCCTCTATAATTTATTTTAATTTAAAATAATTTAATTGTATATTAAATATCTTTTATGTCATTTTACATTTATAAATTAGTTAAACCGCTACTTTTACCAAATACTTCAATTAGCTTATCAGTTATATCAAATCCTTTAGCTGATGACTGGTGACTTATAACTGATAAGTTAATTGAAGTATTTGATAAAATTAGCGATTCAACTGATTTATAAATATAAAATGACATAAAAGTTTTTTAATATATAATTAAATTATTGTAAGTTCAAACAAATTATAAATGGTAAAAATGGATTTTAGTTAAAATAATAAAGGTAAAAATTGAAGAAAAAATACAAGATAAAACACTATTTGAAATAGCGTCCGGAAAATAAACCATAAGCTAGTATGTAAAATAAGTTATAAGCTTGTGATGAAAAACCGTTACCAAACAAGTTTTTTATTGTCATATGAGCTTATAAGTTATAAGCTATAAGCTCAAAAAATATCATGCCAAACAGCCTAAATTGTTCAAGAAGCTGTTGTTGCATACCCGAGTCACATGAGCCCAAAGTTATTATCAAATGCGGCTGATACATGCATCCTCAATTGTGTCACAAAAACATCAAAAACCTTGATGTGGCAGTCACAATTCTTGGTTTGATCCTCTTATATATGTCAATAATAGTGGTGACAGTGAGTTTGAACTTATAGATTTATGCAAACTACTTGTGTCACTCACTTTGTGTCACTCACTGCTTCTAACAGAGTCTCAGTGGCTTAGATTTTGTTCTAGTTTGGTGATTTCTTACTTTACATAATTTCCTTTATGTTATCAAGGAGATCCTCTTATAAATGTTAATAATAGTTGTGACAGTTAGGTTTGAACCTATGAATTTATGCAAACTACTTGTGTGCATCACCGCTACTAACAGAGTCTCAGATGCTTAGATTTTGTTTTAATTTGGTGATTTCTTACTTTACATGACTTCCCTTTTTGTTCTCAAGGATTTAGGAATTTTGACAATATCGAAAAAGTTGACTGAAATCGCAAGTCCAGCAAAGAAGTCCGCGGTAAACTTTCAATTTTGATTTGGTTTTAATCAATAAGGAACCAGCGTTCAATTTTGACTTTTGTTTCATCCTGTTCTTCCGCAGAATCATATTTACAGACCGAAATCAAAGACCATTGTTGTAGCGGAACCTAGGCGTTCTTCTCGTGCAAGAAACCCAGTTCCTTCGTATCGTGAAGAGGTAAGCTATGTTGTCTTTCAAAGTTCAAATTAACATAATGATATGAATGGATGTACTAGAAATTTTTTTACTGTTGTGGAGTTTTTCTGTACGCTTAGACAAAAAAGTATGATAATTTAGCTTTCATGTTTCATGATAGTCTAGCACAAATATCTATTTGACAGTGTATATTTCATTTTATTACAGTTTGGCACAGACCTTCCGAATCTCCGGAAGAGGTCGGGGTCGAGGTCATTTCCATCATCATGGGAAAGGTGGTTAATTTATTACTCAATGACTTTCCTTATATTGCTAATTTAAATATTAATAACAAGGCTATGGGACTCTCAGTTACATTGCAAGGCCACTAGACGAAATCAAAGTAGCTACAAGTCAAGAAAGAAATCATGCTTTGGAGGCTGCAGAGGCACTCCAAATCAATTTGAACTCTTCGAAACCATCTTTTGTCAAGTCTATGGTCCGGTCTCATGTTTATAGCTGTTTTTGGTTGGTATGTTTCCGTTCAGAATATTTTTTATATGGTTTGCACATTCTTTAATGTTTAGATAATTTGTAAATAAAATTAACATATGACGTACGTCTCCCAATGTATTATCTTTACTATGTCAGGGTCTTCCTAGTAGATTTTGTGAAGAACATCTTCCGAAAACAGTGTATAACATGGTTTTAGAGAATGAAGAAGGATCAGAATATGAGGCTGTTTACATTGGCAAAAGAGCTGGGCTTAGTGGTGGCTGGAGAGCATTTGCATTGGAACATAAGTTGGATGATGGCGATGCACTTGTTTTTGAATTGGTTGAACCTGCAAGATTTAAGGTAAGTTATGTTAACAGTTCTCATCCAACTCTCTTTTAACTTTTAACTTCGAAGGATTAAGTATTCCTTACCTCTTGAGCTTGCTTTTTTGGTTGAGTTAGGCCCTTTTTAAAGTTTTAATATAATATCAGAGCCTATTATAGATCTCACAATGACAGGCTAATAATGAGAAGCCATAATAATGGTTATTGTTGAGGGGAAACCCTCTTACCAACAATTTAAGTTATGGCGATAGCTTTTGGGACTAAGTTAGACCCTACCCTAATTCTAAGATGGAATACGATAAACTTGCGACCTTCATGCTCCCGAAGTATTTACATAATCTAAATAAGATTTCTTTCTATATTTACATAGTCGAATACTCCCGATGCCTAGTCCTGATATCAAAAGGCTTGTGTTGCAAATTCGTCAAGGACTTGTGATACGGCCAAATTAGCTGTGTTATAAGTGAGATCAATTCTCTTTGAATAGATAGCTTTTGGAATTAATTTTAGGGTTGAGTTAAATTTTGAGGCTTTAAAAACTGCAGCTCCACCTTCTTCTTTTGTGTGCAATCTGCAATGTAATGTTCACTATAATGAAATGATACATATTCTTTATATACATGACAAGAATAATCTAAATAGAACTGTGATCTTATCAAATCAAATTACAATCTAAAGGAATATCTCAACAAATCTATATCATATTCATATATAGATTTAGCTTTGGCCTATAATTTTTCTCCGTTCTATTTCTCCCTCTATTGTACTTGTTCAAGTTAGTTTTAGTTCCTGTAATATGTGAACTATTTAAGGACTAATTCGACTGTGAAAAACAATTCAAGGATTAAAACAAAACAACGAATAAATAATTTTTATTTTGCAGGGACTAAAAGCAAAATAAAAAATCACAAAAAAAGATATTTAAGCAAAATTATTGCTTTCTGATTTGAGAATACAATGACTTTACCAATTTTCAAAGCAAATTTGTTGGAGCTTTATTGTATTTCAAAAAGCATGTTTCAGGCTTCATATAACAATAAATAATGATTATAACAAACTGACAATAATATTACTGCAGATTTATATTGTTAGAGCATTTCCAGATGTATATGAAGAAGAGGAAGAAGAGAAAGAAGAGAAAGAAGAAGAAAACAACACTTTGGTGGAAGAAGAAGATATGCATACACTCAAAGCAACAAAAGAATCATCTAAGGCTGCCAATAATCGCGAATCAGAACCAAAGACTAAAAAGCAAAAACTTGCCATTGTACGTGAAACTAAGGAATCAAAGAGTTCTGAAGAAAGTCTGTTTGAAAGTAGCATTGAGAAAGATGTTAAACCACAGAGGGCAAATACGAGTAGAAAAACTAAATCATCTCAGAAAAAAATGCCAAAGAAGTCTGAACTACCTATCACTCCTGATTCTGAAGCAAAAATTGAAACACCGAAACCAAAGGCAACTTCTATAAGGAACACTAGATCTTCTCAGAGAATAATGCAAAAGATATCTGAAGCATCTACTACTCTTGAACCGAAAGAGGAAGCACAAGTTGAAGCTACGAAGAAAGAACTTGTTCAGCATGATGATATTAAGTTAAAGAAAGTTGGAAGACCTCGAAAAAACCCAGCTCCTTAAAACCCAGTCTCTAAGTTACTGGTTAAAAGGTTGTTATGAAATGCAGATATAGACTTTAAATTGTATTAAATGTTTTATGAAGACAACAGTGTTGCACTTTTAGACATGTTAGATGTGCAAGCACCTCTTGTTACCTTATTAAGGAGAATGCTGCTCTTTGATATTTATCAGCAAGTGTCCGATTGTTAGCTTTAGAGATAATTTAAGAACAAGGAACTTTTATTCAATGGTAGCATATGCTTTGAATTTTTCTTCTATGATTTATGATTAATTATATTCAAATTATCTAAGAAGTGATTTGTATTTTGTTAACAAGAGTAAGTAACATTGTGATTTCAAAAGCCAATGCAAGTGATGATGAGATTTTGAGACGAGCTCCCGACAACTTGAACTGTCCAGCCTTGTCTGGTGGTTGAAGTTACTCTTTGCAACAATGTCTCAATAATCTTTCCAGTCTTGGGGACACTAGTGAGAAAGATTGTTGGAAGTTTGAAGGGGCTATAACCAGATTGAGCGACCGTTAAAATAGGAGGAAGGCTATTATTATTTCCCATGGCGAGTATTATTTTTATGAGATTTGTCTTTGGTGTTTTTCCAATGAGCTCCTTTGGAGGATGTTTATCCCTCTTCTTTAGCTCAATGTCACCTTGAGCTTGAGCAGAGGTAGGAAACTTCCTTGAAGATTGTGACCTTCTCCACTAGGGGTGCTCAAAACCAAACCAACCCAATAGAAAACCGCAAACAAAACCAAACCAAACCGAAACCGCAAAAAACCGCATTTGGTTCGGATTAGTTTGGGTCATTTTTTAACAAAGCCGCATGGTTCGGTTCGGTTTGCGGTTTGTATTTTGTAAACCGAACCAAACCGAATCAAACCGCATTATGTTACAACCTAAAATTTACTTAACTCACATCCAACTCAAACTTAAACCTATTATACATTAGCTTTATGATTACGAACAATTTTCTCATTCTTACACATATAATTTCAGTCCTGATTTTCTCAAATCTCTAATAACATTATCGCACCTTCTTTGCCACATACATCTTCTCTCTACTTCTATAGTCTCTTTACTCTCTTATATTCTTTCTTTTTCAACTTCTCATTTTTATGTAAATGTTCTGTATTTCAGTTTTATTTTTATCGCACATCTTCTTATCTAATCTCTCAACATTTTTTTTTCTTTTTCACCTTCACTAATCTTTCGTCTCTTCAATTTTTTGTTTCATTATAATAATTTTTATATTATTTTATGCTATTATTTTATGTTTAATATTCCACTTTTGTCTAATTTTATTTTTACATATTAAATGGAAAATTGTTGTCAAAATATGACGAGTTTTGTTGTTATTTGATAGTGTATGAATGTCTAAATACAAAATTATATTGTCATCTATATATATGTATGTATGGCTCAATAAAATATTTGTAAAAAACCGAACCAACTGAGCCGAACCAAACCGCATTAGTTTGGTTTGGTTTGGTTCGGGTTTTTTTTAAAAGCCAACCGAACCAAACCAAACCAAACCGCACTATTTTTTCTCTTGCGGTTCGGATGATTTTTTTCGTCAAAACCGCCTAAACCGAGGACCCCTATTCTCCACTTTGTCTTATGTTTGACACGAGGACAATTATCTTCTAGACGGAGGACGACCTACATCTCAGCATGCCCATTTAAACGTGTTCTCGAAGGAGTAGAAAACATGGATCCCAAGGTTTCACTATCCATCCAACGTTCGTCTTCAACAATTTGCAAGGAGTTTTGGATTCATTGACAATATTTTTTTCCAATTTCCTCATCACTCTTCAAAGACAACTGTTACTTCCTCAACACTAAATGGACATTTTTTCCCCATTTAACGTACCTTTAAAAAAAGTCATCTTTTGTCTTCGTACAAAACATTGAGAAAAGTAAACTCGTTGCAAGTGTGAATATATATTTTTTTGAACTGCAAGTGTGAACTTTTTTGAACTGCAAGTGTGAACTTTGATACGTTTGGTCAATGGCCATGGCCATGGCTCTTTGGATTCAATATCTTAAAGTCAATGAATGATTTAGTGATTAGTATCATATGAATGATAAAACGTGAGTAGTACTAAAACATGAATAACCTCTTTATTTTTATTCTTTCATTCCATTCTTTATTCATTTTAAAAGTGTCAAATCACTGAAAATATCATTCACCTAATATACCTTTTAAAATTAAAGAAAACTGAATCATACTAAGTTTGAAATTCAATGTGTTGAATAACTACTACTTCATCCACAAAATTAATGAAACTACTACTTTTCAAAATGGAGGAATGGATAAACTATTACTAATTAATGTGATACTAAAAACATCATCATATTAGACTTTTGAATAGAACAGTTCACCTGTTCTATTTTTTAACTAATTCTAATGGAATAATCTTTTTTTCTAATTTCAGATTTCAGTTAAAGAGATTAAATTAATAATTCAATTTTGGACTAATTAAATGAAGGACTTGGTATCTGATTCCAGAAAGTCAAATGTACTTTTTTTATTTTTTTTTATTTCATTCAATAATCTCTTCCTATGTCAATTTTTGATTAGCTATGTCTTATTTTTCAATATAATTATGCATGTATCTTGATTAATTAGCAACTTGGTCAAAAAGTCATTATCTAAGAACTTTTCAATGCTAATCTTTTTTACTATTATATATTATTGTCATATTTACTTTTCTCATTACATGTATACATACATATACATGCAAATTACTATAATCTTTTTACATTCTGCTTTTATGGGAAGATGAATTTTTCAAAGAGTTGTGGATGTGAAATTGTTCTATTGTTTCTGTTCTGCTTCTGTTTTCTATTGGCTGCTACTCAAAAAACTGACCCAATTGAAGGTATGTTTCTTTGATATAACATATTAACATAGTTTCCAAATATAGGAGTAAATATGTGATGTATTATATGTTCTATTGTTAATATAATAGTTTCATTTTTTTTCACTAACATGCAGTTGATGCATTGAGAATCATAAAGCAAAATTTGATTGATATTAGTGGAAATTTGAGTAACTGGGGTGATGGAGATCCGTGTACATCCAAGTGGAGAGGAGTTATGTGCTCCAATACAACATCAGATGATGATGACTTTCTACATGTTCAACGATTGTATGACTTCTCACTTATTTTTTCTATATCGAACCTTTTGCGAGTGATATGGAGCGTTATGCGGACAGCTGTCTGATTGAATCGGACGGTGATTGATACGTTGGAGGGCAGATCCTCTACTTTTGAGTAGAGTGAAGGTCTACCTGTTCCATGCGCCTATCTACTTGGAGTTTGTTTTTGGACCTTTTGTTATGGGCCTTGCGGACGGCCCTGAACAATAATTAGTCTTAGTTTCCTAATTAGTATAGGCTCTAGTTTTTTCTGCTTTTGGTTCATTTCTCAGACTACAATGCGCATTTCTCGCTATAACCGGGTTACAGTATCCCTTGTACGCTTCAGATGATTCACTTCTAAATTGCATTTTGACACTAACTTTTATTTTTGTGTATAGGCATCTAATGAACATGAGTTTGGCTGGAAATTTGGTACCTGAGATAGGCAACTTATCTCATCTGAAAATATTGTAAGCTACAAATAAACAGGTTCAATTTTGATCAAGAATATTCGCATTATGTAACAGATTTCTGTTACTTTCTTACTCTAAAATGTGCTTTTATTTGTAATCTTCAAAGGGACTTTATGTGGAACAACATAACCGGGAGCATCCCGAAGGAAATCGGCAATATCAAAACTCTAAGACTCTTGTAAGTTAAGAACATCTCCGCGGTCTAATTTCGTCGATAAATATCAAAGACATCAAAATTGAAAATCAATGACATTTCTTTTGTAGGCTCTTGAATGGAAATCAATTAACAGGTCATTTACCAGAAGAGCTCGGATATCTTCCCGTCCTGAACAGAATGCAAATTGATCAAAATAATCTCACAGGACCAATACCTTTATCCTTCGCAAACTTGACAAATGCGCAACACTTGTAATGTTCTTTATACTTTTGCTACTTTATTGTTATTTTTCTTAAAAGAATGATGAAAATAATGCTTTGATCTTTTCTCATGATGGAGTAGTCATATGAACAACAATTCACTCAGTGGACCAATTCCACCAGAGCTTTCTGGCTTAAGAAACCTTCTTCATCTGTAAGTGACGCGTAAATATTTACCGTTTCATAATACTTCATTTCATGTTTATATGCTGTTGACAAGATGAATCTCTGGATTTGCAGTCTTCTTGACACCAACAATTTATCAGGAAATCTCCCAGATGAGCTTGCTGAGATGCCAAGCCTAAAGATACTGTAAGCTAATTTGGTTTTCATGTTGTTCATTCCTTTTTCATAAATGTATGGTTCTAACATGTATTGCTTGTTCTTGCAGTCAACTTGATAACAACAACTTTGGTGGAAATAGCATTCCAAGTTCTTATGAAAACATGTCAAAGTTATTGAAACTGTAAGTACAATCTATCAATGCAGGGTCGTCTATGTTTTTGGAGACTCTGTGTAGATTAGTCACGGTTAACCGGTGGCAAAACAAATCAGGGTCCTATTTAACCACATTTTAATCCTGAGAGATATTTTATGAGACCCTTTTTCGCCACGGTTTAACCATGACGAATTTTGAGTCATGTGCGGTAGTCTGTCTTGCACGTCCTCAGAGACGGTTCTGAAACTAGATGTTACTAATCATGTGTGCTAGTACATCACTAATATAAATAGGGAAACCATTATTATAATGTTTTGGTTTGAAGTACTAATTTGAGATGATAAAACTTTTGGTTAATTTCAGGAGCCTTAGGAACTGCAATTTGACAGGACCAATTCCTGATTTAAGCAAGATACCAGACCTTAGTTATCTGTAAGTTCAGTTATCTCATTTCAATTCAACTTAAGTCTGATCTAAGCAAGATATCGTCATACCACACTTTTTTTTAGCAGAATCATTTTTACAATATAAACTCTTGGCGTGCGCGATCAAACGTCTGACTGTAAATGTTACTAATGACAATTGTTTGTTTGAATTGCAGTGACCTCAGTTTCAATCAATTGAATGAATCTATTCCTACTAATAAGCTATCTGAAAACATCACAACCATGTAAGAACTTCTATTGGTATTATAGTATGTTAATCTATTCGTCTTCATTTCAATTTTTCACTTATAGACATGACATGAACTTATATACTCTTATTTTTTTTACTCTTGAAATTTTTGCAGTGATTTATCAAATAATAAGCTTGATGGTACTATTCCATCTTACTTTTCTGATCTTCCACATCTTCAGAAATTGTAAGTAATTTCTTGTTTCATCCTTTTGTTCTTCTAGATGAAATGTTTTTGTATACTATAGACCAAATAACATTATCATGAGATCATGCTATAAAATTAAATAATGACTTTTTAGCTTATATCTTGCCTTATGACAGGTCAATTGCAAACAATGCACTAAGTGGCAATGTTTCCTCTTCCATTTGGCAGAACAATACTTCAAATGGATCAGAAAAACTTCTCTTGTAAGATGTGAAATGATAATTACACAAATTTTCACTTATAAACGTGTATCTACTAAGTACTATTTCACACAGACACCGAACATCACACTGAGACTGATAATAATTTGAGAAAGTAAAAGTGATTGAAAGTAACCACATGTATCAGTATCATGTTGAACACCGACACATGTAGAAGATAGGAAACACATTCAATCTGAAGTGTCAGTACTACATAGATCTGTATTATGGAGCGTGCATATGTCAAGTTTTTTGTCATTTCTTCAGCATTGATGCTACTTGATTTTGTTGATTTGATTTACTCAACATGAAGTTATGATCCTGCAGGAACATGCAAAATAATCAACTCACAGGTATATCAGGCAGTACAACAAGTCTTCCTTCAAATGTCACACTCTTGTATGCATATATAAACTTATTTTATGTTTATTGTATTGAAAAAAAAGAAAGAAAGTATGATTAGTATTCTAATGATATAAATAAATCAAAACTTGTTGAACATTTTCATTTTTCAGGCTTGAGGGGAATCCTATATGCTCAAACAACAACAACACCAACACCATAGTTAAATCCTGCGGATCCGAAACTGAAATTGACATGAATGGTAACTCCAATATTACCTGTCCAAGCCAACAATGCCCTCCTCCTTACGAATATTCTCCGGAGTGTGTCTGTGCAGTGCCGTTGATCGTGTATTATCGATTGAAGAGTCCGGGATTTTCAGATTTTAATACATATGTGGAAGAATTTGAAAGCTTCTTGTCAAGTGGCCTTAACATAAATAAGAATCAGCTATTCATTAATAGTTTTACGTGGGAAGACGGTAGATTGCGAATGCATTTGAAGCTTTTTCCCGTATATGTTGATAATGCAAACTCTTATACTTTCAATGAGAGTGAGGTTATTAGGATAAGAGACTTGTTTAGAGAATGGACTATTCATGACAATGACTTGTTTGGGCCTTATGAGCTTCTCGAATTCATTCTCCTCGATCCTTACAATGACGGTAACAAAAACTTGTTTTTGTATGGAGTTCAAGTCTCAGTACTACTGAGACTTGAACTCCATAGTACGTACTCATGCGCCAGTGTTTATTTGGAGTTGTTTCATACAGTTAATTATATCTGCAGAGCTTGTCGATTCTTCAAGTTCGGGAATAAGCACAGGTGCGGTGGTTGGAATCGTGTTAGGAGCGATTGCCTGTTCAGTTGCATTATCCGCAATTGTTGCCATTTATATATTAAGAATACGGTTGAAAGATTACCGTACACTCTCGAAAGGGCGTAAAGGTGATTAAATTGCCATAACTTATTGGTATGAATTGCTTTATTCAAATGTACCTTAAAGCATACTTGTTATAACTCATCACAGGTTCTAAGATCTCAATAAAAATTGATGGTGTGAGATCATTCAATTATGAAGAAATGGCTTGGGCTACAAGCAACTTTAGTGAATCTGCTCAAATTGGACAAGGAGGGTATGGGAAGGTTTATAAAGGTAATCTTCATGATGGAACTGTTGTTGCCATAAAACGCGCGCAAGAAGGTTCGCTGCAAGGGGAGAGGGAGTTTCTTACAGAAATACAATTGCTATCGAGGTTGCATCATCGCAACCTTGTGTCTCTGATTGGATATTGTGATGAAGATGGTGAACAGGTAACTATTTCTAAGTCACAATTAAATGTATGCTTCTATGGCTAGTTTGTTTTTACATCAGGTTTGTTTTTTCATGGTTGTAGATGCTGGTCTATGAATATATGCCAAATGGAACACTAAGGGATCACCTTGCTGGTATATTTTGTGCTCTTATTCCTTGCATTTTACTTTCTATATCATGAGCATACATACCCTCTTGCGATCACGCAGGTGAGCAGGGTCATCATCCTCATTGTATTTCACAAGTGCACTATCTCTTCTAACTTTTGATTTCAATTTTTATGGCAGCTTATTCTAAAGAACCTCTTAGTTTTGCAATGAGATTGAAGATTGCTCTAGGGTCAGCTAAAGGTCTTGTGTACCTACACACTGAGGCCGATCCTCCAATATTCCACAGAGATGTTAAAGCTAGTAACATATTATTAGACTCAAAGAACATAGCAAAAGTTGCTGATTTTGGACTTTCAATACTAGCACCAGTTCCAGATATCGAAGGCAATTTGCCTGCTCATGTATCTACCATTGTAAAAGGGACCCCGGTAACGTTTCCACTGACAATGCATATAAATTAAATTATTTGATCGTATCTTTATACATTAGTTACGTGGATGTTACCGTACTAATATTTGATAACTGTTTTAACTTTTAAACATGCAGGGTTACCTCGACCCAGAGTATTTCTTGACGCGCAAGTTAACTGATAAAAGTGATGTTTATAGTCTCGGTGTTGTATTTCTAGAAATCGTGACTGGAAAACCACCAATCTTCCATGGCGAAAACATTATTAGACAGGTATAGCTTACACATTATTGTAAAATGTTCCTTAACTATTACTTGTGGCTTAAGATATAACTAGAATATAATGCTTGATGAATTTTTCGCGCAGGTTAAATTGGCATTCGAATCGGGTGGAATATTTTCGATAGTTGATAACCGAATGGGATTTTACACTTCTGAGTGTGTGGAAAAGTTATTGATTTTGGCTTTAAAGTGTTGCAAAGATAACCCCGATGAAAGGCCTAAAATGCAAGAAGTTGCCAGAGAAGTCGAAAACATATTGTCGATGATGCCTGAATATCATGCCAAAAAGGGTGGTGAATATGATACAAGTGATTCTGGAGCTACATTCAGTTCACAAGCTTCATCATCTGTTAACAAGAATCCTTTTGTTTCAGGAGATAGTTTGGGGATTGAGCTTGTTAGTGGAGATGTACCTACCATTAGACCAAGATAGATGATGAAAAAGATTGATGAGTTTGTAGATATTGTTTTATGATATGAGAATATAACATTGGCTTGTAAATTGAATAGTGAAGATAATTTTTGTTAAGTTATAGTCAATTCTTTTAGTACTATCTTGTTGTAAGATAAATTGACAGAAATGACTTGTTGTTTATTGATTTTGTAGTTCCATTATTTTCAATGCATTCCTTCAATTTATTTTTAACTGTCTCTTTTGTTGAAATTTTGTTCTTATTTATTTATTTATTATTTTAAAGATTAATATAATATTAATTGTTTCTTTTAACAAAAGAGGATATGATGGCCAAGAGAGAAAAAAAGAAAATAACCAAAAAAAAAGTCTAACTAGTCAAAGGGATGTGATCATGGTTTTATTATCAATTAAAATGATTTTTAATTTATTTGTCAGGAGTTTTAAAAGAATGATGAGCTAAATGTTATTCAAATCAAGACTATAATTGTTTAGTCACCTTACACCAGGATTTCCTTCATGTTAAGTATGATTGAATTCGATGTGTTAATTATTTTGAGTCATTTTAAAGATTTTATGGACTAAAGTTTGAAAATTGTGATCATCCAAAGTCTCACACTTACTATATATCTATTAAGATTTTAAAATCACTCCCCACCATTCTCCCTAGCATTAGATTTGTAAATCATTCTTATCAAAATAGCTACAACTCATATAACAATGTCCACATCTCTATAGTGTGAACATCATACTAATCAGTTTTCCTTATATATCCTCTTATCCAATTTATTAGACTTAGAATTTATTTAAGTATCTTTAGAATTGAGCTAAACTCAATTATTATTCGGGCGATATCCACGACCATGACTAATCTCAACCCTCAATACCATAATGTTTTTTTATACAATTCTGATTCTCGATTTCTTCAATTATATACATGATTATTTTTGTTGATTTGTTAGGACGTTGATCCTCTCAATTTTTTTCTCCATTTTTACTTCAGATTATGTTTGGATTGATGTAATTGAATGAAATGAGATAAAATTGGATGATATAAACTTAAGTTCCATTGTTTAGATTGATTACAAATAGGTGGAGTGGAGCAGAACTTGATGGAATGCATTCCATTGCATTCCATGACTTTCCATCACTTTTTGTACCCTTTGATTTTGGCAGAATGACAAAACTCATCTATTCCATCATAAAATATCCAAACAACATAATAGTATCTTTATTCTATTCCGCTCCATTTCATTACCCTCTATTCCGCTCCTTTCGTTTTGTCGTATCAAAGATAGCCTCAGTAGCATTAATGGTTATTTGATCAATAATACTCTCCAATTTATTGAAGAGAAAAAAATAGAAATTTTAATGATAAAATGGTAATGGTGATATAATTAAAGTCATATACTTTTGTTTTCGATGAATTTAAAGTCATATGCAAAACTAATTAAGGTATTATACAGATGACAATTGGATCCATTTTTATTGACACCCGCAAAAATTATCCACAATGAGTAGGGTAAGAACCTCTAAAATGGATACGAGCGTAAACACACACACTTATTCATGAAAATATATGGGTATGGGCGTGGTTACAGATATCCTAATACTCATCTCGCCCCATACACGCAAAATATAGATTTATATATTTTCATTTTTTAATATATTTTCATTTTTTTTATGTATAAATGTTAATTTATTAATTTTATTAAATGCATCACTATTAAACGCATTTTAATATAAATTTTTGTTTATTTCTTAATTCAACACTATCATCCTTGAATTTTTTTTAGTGTTGTTAAAAATTTAAAATGACATGATTAATTATAGATATATTATTTTTTATTAGAAACGCGGATGAATGGGTATGAATATGAGTACTTAGGTACCCATAGGATACATGTATGAGTACAAATGTTATTACCTACACGAGTATGGACTCAGGTATAGAGATTTTTTCAAACTGCAGATAAAGAGACGAGTACTATAGTACCATACTCAAACCCTACTCAAATCTCTATTATGATTTTTATACACAAAGATGTCATTATGTTTAACTAGTTTAAATGTTTTTAGATTAACTCAGCATAATTAGGTCCTATTTTATTATGAATAATTAGGGATGGCAAAATGGGTCGTGGTTCATCGGTAAAATTGTCAAAATGGGCTACCTAGCCCTTAATAGGTGGGCCTTGAGCTTTTTAGAACTCAGCCAAAAAGACACTGTATAATATGTGCTCGAGAATTGCTACCCGAGTTCGGCCCTAGCTAGGCTTTTGGCTACTCGGTCCTAAACAAACTTTTTTATTTGAAAAAACTTAAAAATAAAAACTCCATAATATCTATTATAAATTAAATTAATTATTATTTTAAACATAATACATTTTTTAGTACTGTATTATCTCTTATAAATACTATAATGAAATATATATATATATATATATATATATATATATATATATATATATATATATATATATATATATATATATATATATATATATATATATATATATATATATATATATATATATGAGGAGGGTTATATTTACTCCAGGAGTAAGTTATTATAACTTACTCCAAATCTAGACCATTGATTCTTCTCAATCTAATAGTTAACAATAATAAGTAATAGTTTTCTCTCTCCACATTTAATTACTTAATATTTTTAACCACTTAATGGGTAACGGGCTTTTCAGGGATGGACTAAAAAAGTCCTGAAAAATATAGGCTTTAATTTTAAGACTCAAGCCCTATGATTTTTTTGGTCTAGCAGACCGGCCCATATGAGTTGGGCCAGTTTGACAACTTTACCTGTAAGATCGGTCCGTGCATCCACTAAAAAATAGTGGGTTGGATTGAAATTTTGGGTCCGCAGTCCACCAAAGCTCGTCCCACCAAGCATGTCGTCCGCTAAAATTCGCCCCGCCAAAATCCGCCGCCCGCCAAAGTCTGCCCCTTTTATTTTATACATTTATTTGTGAATATATGTTTTTATAAGGAAATTTATTAAGAAGATGCTTTATAAAAAATTGTTCTAAAAAATAAATAAAAAATCTAATTGAAAAGTAAAAAAATCTATTAATTTATTTAAGAAATAAATAGGCGGCCAAGTTTGCGGGCCGCCAATCTACCACTTTAGTGGAACAGACTAGATTTTTCATGCTCATTTTTATTTGATGGACATGCCCGCCCAACTTTTTATTCGCAGACTTAAGACGAGGCGGGGCGGGTGCCCGTTTTACCACCCCTAATAAAACTTATGACAACAAACTTTACTATCTAATAAAGTGATTTCGTAAGCTTATTTTGCTTTTATAAATAAGTAGACGTTTGACCGTGCGATGCACAGATATATTTTATTGGATTATTATTAATAATTAAATATATTTAAAATATATTGATTGCATCTTTTAACTATTATTATTATTGCAAATTAATTGAAAGGTGAGCTACATAGATTAAAAAGTTAGTTTTAAAATTATATTAATGAAACAATACAAATAACAAATAAATAAGTAGTGGTTACTTTAATAGGATTATTAGTTTTTTCATTTAACTATTACTCCCTTCGTTTTTTATTATAATTCGTTTTAGACTTTTCACATAGATTAAGAAAAATAATAATTGTTGTATGAAAATGATAAATTATGAAGGTTTTTACAAAATTTTCCTTCATTAATGACATTTGAAAGATAAATTTATATAATTGAAAGGAGAAAGAATAATAAATATTATTATTACTATTATTATTATTATTATTATTATTATTATTATTATTATTATTATTATTTAAAAAAGTTAATTTTAAAAATTATTTAAAATATTTAATGAAAATAATAAGTTTTTTGTGGAAAGCAAGTTTTTAAAAATTAATTTTAAAAAATAATAAAGTAAATAAAATGGATATAGAAGTTAAGGTGAAATTACAAAATTATTTTTTAGTAAATAAGAAATAAAGTAAATAAAATGAATATAGAATTTAAATTAAAATTACAAAATTATCTTCAAATTAAAATTGGCATAAAAAAATTAGACTTAACAATTTTAATTAATAAGATAAATTATAAAAAAAAACTTAGTGGGGTAACTTAGTTGACATAAATTAGTTGGGTTAAACATATGTAAATTGTTAATTTAATATTTAATTTTAAAAAATCATTTATATTTATATCTTAATTATTATAAATAAATTATTGATATTTATAAATTAATAATTTTTTTAAAAAAATAACTTTTTTTTTGTGAAAGCGAGATAATATAAACGGGAGAACTAAAGATTTTACAATCTGTTTACACGATAAATCTGAAAAAAAATCCGACAAAAAATTAAAAATAATATTAACCAATTAAAATTACGAAAAGAAAGATTGATATTTCATGTACTAATCAGCCACTCAACTTGATAGTCCTCAATTCTATCCATAATCAATTAAGCGCTTATTGGAAAATTACAAGACATATTCCATATTCCAAATTCAAGAAATAATCATAACTTTATAAATTTCGTAAAGCAACAAGACTTAAAATAAATGACTCAAAAGTTATAAAAAAAAATCTATGGCAAGTTGGATAAAGATTGACAAATACAAGTGAAGAAGGATAGCAACTCTAAGAAATTGGCCATATCGATAAAACATTCTACTTTCTAGGGTTAATACCTATTTTCACCCCTGCCATATGGGGCTGATTTGAAAAATCCCCCTGCAAAAAAAAAAGTTGCAAAAATTCCCCTAACATTTGAAGATTCTCTCGTTTTAAACCCTGTAAAATTTTTACTTTGAAAACAAACCTTGCCACTTGAAAGACTCTATCATTTTGAACCCTGTAAATTATTATTTTTAGTAAAACCAACCTTTCCTGTCATATACTAGAAGGTTTAAAATGACATAATCTACAAGATTATAAGGTTTAAAATGAGTGAATCTTCAAATGACAAGGTTGGTTTTAAAAACAAAAATTTTACAGGGTTTAAAACGAGAGAATCTTCAAATGTTAGGGGAATTCTTACAACTTTTTCTTTTGCAGGGGGTTTTTCAAATCAGCCCCATATGACAGGGGTGAAAATAGGTATTAACCCTACTTTCTATCATTGTTTTGGATCAATGTGCTTCCCACCACTTAATATTTAATATACTTACAAAAATAAACTTTAACTTATCCATAAATAGAGGAAGATATTGAATAAATTCATTACTATAATAAGAAAAAAAATGATGAATAGAGGAAGATATTGAATAAATTCATTACTATAACAAGAAAAAAATTTATGAATAGAGTAAGATATTGAATAAATTCATTATATAATAAAAAAAGACGTTGAATCCGTATAAATGGGGAGTTGTTTGGTTAGTAACATTGTCGTTTATATGATTATTACGGAACGAGATTTGCTTCCGAAACTACGGTTTGAATGTTGATAATACAATGTGGAATATAAAGATTTTAGTTTGGAAATGGTCATATTTGGAAAAAATTATTAATCCCAATTATAGCTTTTACGAAAGGAAATACCAACCTTTCTTCTTGTCTTGTCTGAGCTTGAGCATCTTCGGATGTAGAGGTTCTGTCTTTTTCTTCTTCTGATCTTTGTCTTGGGGTGTCTTCATTCTTTGAACTGATCTTAATGGATTTGATCATTCTGGCTTAAGTCAGTTTTGCTTATTTATCTTCTGATATTAGATGCCTTCTTTTAGACACAGGTTCTTCCTTCTAATGTCTTGAGCTTCTTATGACCTTTTGATGTTGATCCACAAAACTCCTTTTGATATGTAGATTTTGTTCATAGAGTGTTGAGATCTTTGCCTAGACATCTCCTGATTATACTGAGTGTTGGAGTATGACGTTGATCTTCTACTCAGTGATGTTTTTCTCCTTCTGGATCTCTCTACACGGTTAAGTGTTTGATCTTGAGATCAATACAGAGCGATGCTCTGATACCAATTGAAGGTGGAGAAAAACACAAGAAAGAGGGGGGGTTGAATTGTGCTCTTTATCAACTAAAATTCCCTTTCTTTTTAACGTCTTTTATTTCTTTTGTTTTTATCATCTATTGGATTATGCTTTTGGTGTTGCGGAAGCATGTGGAAGTAGAACTGCATAACCAATGAGATGTTCATTTTAACTTCCGTGTGTCATCAGAACTTCTGACTGGTCTCAGTACAGTTCTGAGGAGCTTTTGCTTGAATGTTCTAAGTTAAAACAAATAGAGCAGAAAGTAAAAGACACATTCATTTTTATCCTGGTTCACCTTCTGAATAAGGCTACCTCCAGCCCACCTTCTTTAGGTGATTTGCCTCTTGTCCAGAGGTCTTAATCCACTATAACCAAATCATGATTACAACCGCACGATCCTCCGTCGTGACTAACAACCTGCACAACCAACTGCTGTGACTAATCCTGCACAAGCTACCCGCGAGTGACTAACCCCTATATGACTGAACCGTTCAGTGATCCCTTTTGGATATAACGTTCATCAATCTAGTAACCTGCACAACAACGCGTTGTGACTAACTCCCTGCACAGCGACCTGCTGTGACTGACTGCAATGGACTGTTCAGTGATCTCCACGAGATATAACATCCATTGACACCTAGACTCCTAACCTTCATTTGGTCTCCAAGAGATTTCCACAATGACCGCAGCCAATTGTCTTCTCAAGATTCAGACCTCAACTGGTCGCTCAAGGCATTTTCTGGAGATTACATAAGTGATTCTTAGTTAAGCAGATGGTCTCCTATTCTCAATACATATGCTTACGACTCACTGACTATAAGTCACTTCTGGAGCCTAAACATTCTATCAGAAGTTTCTAAGATATAACACACTATGAGCAACAACTTTATGTGTTCTACATATTATTACAAGAAACTAAATATCTTGTAGTCTTCTTGTCTTCAACTTCTGAATGAGATCCTTGCATGTCTGTTGATAAGCAGAATATGAGCATCAGCTCCAATTTGTAAGTGCTTCTTCATGCAGATCTTCATCTTCATCTTCGGAAAGCAGATTAAGAGCAACAGCTCTATGTTGAATTGCTTCTTCCAATGCTTGTCTTCTTCTTGAATACTGATCATGAAGCTTGTTACAGCTGATCAAGTATTAGTGGATTTCTTCTTACTCCAATGGAGGATACTGCTTAACAGTAGAGATTTCTTCTTCAATTCTTCTATGATTTCCTCACGTAGGCTTATGGTTATCTTATAACCACACTATGGATTATTTCATCACATACAGAGTATTTGTTCCCTCTTGTGTATCTTCTGGTGCATGACTTCATATTTCTTCACTTATACTTTCATGCTCAGCTTCTCTCTCTAGACTTTCTCTCAAGATTTATATTTTGTTGCATATGTTCTTCTTATCTCCATGGATGATCCTTACTGGATATTCTCTTTTTCTCCCCGGATCCATACAAGGGATGGATGATCACTCACTCTCCATTTTTGGATGGATATATGAATAATGCCTTCAAGTTTGAAGTTTGATTCTATTTATAGCTTGATGAATGGTTACCGTTGGAATGCAGCCGTTGCATTCTGGTTGAAGATGGTATTGAATGCTTTATTTTGATTGGCTGCATGTGTTCGTGACAGAGCCTTATCTTCAACAAGATGATTACTGTTGATAGCGTGCTTCTTTGAATTAGCTTGTCTTCCCAATGTGCTGCATGTGGCTTGCTTCTTCAATCAGCCTTGGGAGTTGTTCCACTTAATATTGCAACTGTTTTTCTTATGATGAATTTTCTAACGGCTCTCCCTTTGATTTTAAGCTCTTTGTGTTTTATTCAATTTGTATGCTGAGCTATAGATTCTTCATTGGCTAGTACGTGACTTCTACTGATGTTTGTATCTTGCATGTCGTCGCTTTAGAACTTGTAACTTCAGAACTTCCAATCTTTCTACTTGCGTGATCTTCTGATGTTTGCAAAGCTTCTTGTAATGATCTTCCTTGTTCATTTTCGGGCAGCTTCTGATGTACTTTCTAATTGAGGCTTTTTGTATGTAAACGTTGGTATTTCTTTGAAGATTATCTTATTGAAATCTAGCTCCTTGTGATATTGTTGTTGTTGCATATTCTTCTGAATGGTCTTGTTCCTCATTGTTGTTTCTTTACTTCTGATTTGTTAATCTTGACTTGTTTGACGTATTCTTAACCAGAACATCTGATGAATGATGTTTAGCTTCGTCAATCTTCTGGATGTAGTTGTTGCACTTCTTTTTCTGATGAATCTTGTATAAGATTTATAACATAATATCTTCACACTAAATGAAACTATTAGTAATAAATTTGTTACTCACAAAATATATTCTTGTTATCACCAAAACTAGATTCTGAACATAGATTCTCAATCTTATTCTAACACTTATAATAGGCTAAGTCACCGAAGGAAAGACTAAGGCTCAAGTTGGTTAACAAGGGATATCAATGATAATGCAAGGGTGGTTTACAAGGCCGCAGAGTTTTAAAAAACAATTACGTGTATATGTGTTTATCAAATCAACTAATTGTTAGGAGTAAATTAATGGTAAATTCATGTGTTAATATAAGTGATTTAGTCTCCAAACCAATGTAAAATGTGATAAATCCATAGGTTTTTATTAAGAATTAAACTGAACAAGTTTAGTTCATGCGTAAAGCAAATCGAATCACTTGTGGGTGTTATTGTTGCAGGTTTAGAGCTGAATTGAAGCTTGAGAAGAACATGAGGAGTAAAGAGAGCTGGAAGTCTCAAAGGCAGAAGAAAAATATGGAAATTGCAAAGGGCGCGCCGCGGAAGTCCTGTGAGGCGGCGCGAAAATATCTCTGTTTGTGAGCGCGCCGCGGGAGTTCTAGTCAGCGCCACGCCAAAGTTTCTGTTTGTGAGCGCGCCGCGCCAGTCCGATGCCGCGCCGCGGCCTCGACCTTAAAAGCCCAAAACTTATATTTAAAAGCCCTAGCTTCCAAGGGTTAGAGAACTTTGGAAAGAGCGAAATTAGGAGAGGAATCTGAAGGTGCAGCCACAATTATCAATTGAAGACCAATTCTCTATCAAGCGAAGACATTCCTTTGATGAAGATGAATTCTTCCATTAATCTTTGTGTGTTCTTCATGTCTATGGAGAGCTAAACCCCTTTTGTTGAGTCTAAGGTAGTAGTTAACCTATGAATATACAATACCATTGATTAATTCCTGTGAACAATTATTTGAATTCATTATCAATAAGAAACCTTGTTTTTATTCTTAAATTATCGTTGAATCTTTGATCGAAAGAAATGATTTAACTTTTGCCCTAGGTTACTATATTGATTCAATTGCACTTTGCAGAGATGGAATTGTAATTGGGTTTTCATAATTATCGTTCTTAATTACTATTATCGTTATTGATATTTGGAGAGATCGAATCTCATACCGGTAAAAGTTATCTAATTTGATTTGCAGACATGGAATCTTATTTGAGGATAAGTGAAGATAATGATTCAAAGGATTGTTCTATTGTGAATTAATTAATAATTGTATAGGATTAGGTTGATGAACCCTAAAGACTCAACATCTTTCTTTACTTGTTAACACAAAGTCCTTTACTTGCTTTTATTTTATTATTTGCTTTTGATATTAGAAGTATAAAACAAACCAAACTCAATTTTCCTAACTCAAAATAAACAACTATAGAACGGCAGTGATATTAACCAATCCCTGTGGATACGATATATTACCGAAAATATTTACCCAAAAATACTTTCAACAAATTGGCGCCGTTGCCGGGGATTGGTGTCAATATTGCACGCATTGCAATAGTTCTTATTTTGAGTTTTAATTTTTATTTTCTCGATTTGGTTGTTTCACGTGTTTGCTAGTTTTTGCAGAAGATCGTGTATGCGCAGTAAAGTTCCCAGTGATCAACTTCTTTTTGATCCCGAGATCGAAAGGACCGCTAGGAGGTTAAAAAGCAAAGCACGAAGAAGAGCAAATATAGCAAAAGCAAGAGACAACGCAACCGCGACATCGTCACAACATCTTGAAACCATTGACGAGTCGCAAGAAGGATTCTTCTTTCACGAACTATTCACGGAAGAAGACCCGGAAGTTTTTATACAACCTACTGTTGTCAACATGGCTGCTAATGGTCCATGTGCTAATAGTCCAAGACTCAATCCTCAGTTCGCTAGAACTGCCGCCAACGGGCGACCGACAGAACTGAAGACCGGTATCATACAATTGATTTGTGCAAGTCCTTTCGCCGGATTGGACCATGAAGACCCGTACACGCATCTTACTCGATTCTATGAGTTAGCAGGTACTACGGGTGTCGCTCAAGCTGATGAGGAAGCATTATTTAAGAGGTTGTTCCCACATTCTTTGCTATCTAAGGCAAAAGATTGGTACTTGGATCAACCTGAAGCAGTGATGACTAATTGGAACACATTAGAAGAAAAATTTCTGGAAAGGTTTTACTCTCAAAACCGATTCTTCGAAGCAAAAACAACGATAGCAGTATTTTCTCAAGGTAGTAATGAATCTTTGAATGAAGCATGGGAAAGGTATAAAGCTATGTTGAGAAAGTGCAAAGGACACGGCTTTACAGACGTCGATCAAATCCATATGTTCCGTAACGGTCTCACAGCTACAAACAAGACACTTTTGGACGCCACAGCTGGTGGTTCTCTCATGTCCAAAACACCTGAAGAAGCTACTCAGATAATAGAGCGAATGGACCTAAATGATCGTCAAGGCAACCATGATCGAACGGTAAGAGATAAGAAACCCGGAGTGTTGGAGCTGAACAACAGTGATGTTCTACTTGCCCAGAATAAATTGCTAACTTCACAGGTGGAAATTTTGACACAACAAATGTCCAAACTACCACAACAACTTAAGGAGCTGAACGGGATATCCAATTCTTATCAGGTTGCGAAGTGTGAATTATGCAAGGGCAATCATCAAACAGGATTCTGTCCACCAGTCCTAGAAGAAGAAGTAAACTACATGAACAACACTCAAGGACCAAGGCAGAATCAATACCAAAATCAGCCATATCAACAGAATTATCCTCCGAGGAATAACAACCAAGGGTATCAACAAAGACCCAGCAATCAAGGGTACCAGCAGCAAACTTTTCAACCATACAATCAACCGCCGCCACAACAACAAGGAGGACAATCTAAGTTGGAAGAGACCATGAATCAATTCATGCAAAGGTCAATGACAAATCAGAAGAACCAGGAAGCTGCAATTAAAAATCTGGAAACTCAAGTAGGGCAACTGGCTAAACAAATTGCAGCTACTCAGTCAAATGCAACATTCTCCGCCAACACTCAAGATAATCCTAAAGAGCATTGTAAAGCAGTGACGACTAGAACCGGTCAGAAAGGTGCTGAGAAAGAAGTTGAAATCAATGATACCGAGAAAGAGGATAATAATCAGGCTGCGGAAGATGAGGAGAATGAAATCATAGTGAGCACCATGAGCAAAGATGCTGAAAGAGAAATAGATGAGATCAAGAAAGAAAGAGGGATGTGTTGCACGCTCGCGAAAATGAACAGAGTCGCCACCAATATATTTATCCCATAAGGGAAAGGAATATCAGGAAACCTAACAAATGAAGGAACAGGGTCTTGCGACCAGAGAATCTAGGTGCGGGAGTCGGTTACGCGAGGGGAAGGTATTAGCACCCCTCACGCCCATCGTACTCGATGGTATCCACCTATGTTTGTTTCTATCTAAAGGGTGTGTACTATGTCTAAACCTATATGCGAATGAATGCAAAAGAAATACGGGGAAAAGAAGGAATATTTACAAATGTGCTCGTTCAAGCCCCGCGACTTGATGCCTACGTATCCTTTTCAGGAATCAGAGCGCCGTAGTTCGGCTCTATAGTTTTGTTTGTTTTTGTGTTTTTTAGTTGGGCGGAGTTAACGCTCGCGCTCTTGCATAAAGGGGACAGCCTAGGATGCAATGGAGCGGAGATAACAATGCCCTTAAGAAAGGAGAGAGAAGAGAGAGAGTTTGAGTGTTTCGAGGAAATCCCTAAAGCAAGGGAAACTCGAGTTACTCTTTGGTTTGTGTCTTTTAACGTTGGGAACTTACGCCCGAATGGAACCCTAAAGCAAGGGAGATCCAAGCACTCGAACATTCCCTAAAGCAAGGGGTGTTCAAGCTTCCATTCCCTTTTTAAGATTTTCACTTTTTTTATTAGTGTTTTAAGTATTTTCTTGGTATTTTTTTTAAGGGAATTAAAATCAAGCATTTGTTAAGTGTTTTAAAGTTGAAAAGGAAAAGAAACTAGCCTAAGTATGAAGGGAATTTCTACCTAATGTTATCATGGTTTCTACCTAAGGTTAGGAATAAAAGACACATGAAAAATAAAGCAAAAAGTGGAGTATATGAAAATAGCATAAGAGCATGAAATAGAACAAGTCAAAATATAGCACAAAAGTGAATTAAACGTACTATTATTTTTAGGGTTTTTATGAAAGAAATGAGTTCAAAAAGATTAATGTCAAAATTAACCTAACATCTACTTGTTTTTATGAGTTTTTTAATATGAAAAATATCAATTAAAGTGACCAAGATTAATTCCTAAATATGATCTAAAAGTCTAACAAATTTTATTGATTTTATTGTTTTTTTTTCACTAAGAAAAATAATAAGGAAAAACATATAAAAAATCTAACTCTTAATACTAAATGGTGTAAATCAAGGGGTGAGGAATTGAAATACATGGTGCAGTCAGGAACAGGGCGCAGGCCCAGAGGATAGGCCCAGGGGGTTTTATTGTGACAGTTTCTAGCAGCCAAAACGTGTTACGGGCCACACATGGGGTGTATGATTAGCAAAACGGCCCAAGGAATTGTATGTGGTAGATTTGCCAAAACGGTATGGGCCTAAAGGGGGGTGAACGCAGGAATTCGGTGGCCCATAGGTTTCCTTGTATTGATCCATTACCATTTTTTTTTATCCAGATTTTATTATGAAAAGAAAATAACGAAATTAACAATTAATGAAAACAAAAAAACGTGAGATTGGGAAATTAGGGTTGAACGTGTGACCTTTGGAGTCTTGGAGTCAGACTTTCCCCTCTCTTCTTCCTAAAGCAAAACGGCGCCGGTAGCCTCAACCTTTCTCCGATCAACAAGATCCACAGCGCCGCTGTGATGCCCTCAAGCGACGAACTTTGCGTGTCTCCGATTATCCTTCGCTTCGAATCTACCGAAGAAATCCGGAGCTTCTTCAATCTCGGCAAGAGTACCGATGACTTCGTCTGACCTTCTTCTATTCATTTCTCTACTTCTGAACCATTGGCGTTACTATATGTTGAGGAGATGACGTTGAAGATAGAGTTAGAACCGCTATGGCAGATGAAGATTGACGCGCGTGAAGAGCTATTGCAGAGAGGTGAGGATTGATGAAGACTCTCGATTGAAGAATGAAGATGATGTGTGAAGTTGTTGTAGTTAATTCTGAAGGTTCGTGATGGTGAGGACTGAAGATTGTTGGTGAATTGAAGGTGATGATTGTGCTCTGAGGAAGATGAAGATTGATTTTCAGTCGGAGTCTGACGGTGCTTCAACGGCAACGAAAAATGGAGAGAAATTCAGAGAATCTTCAGGTAATACTTCGGTTCTCTAAAGCTTCATGATGCTTCTTCTTTTGCGTTCTCCTCTATGCGCTTCCGAATTTCCTCTTTCCTTTATTCTTTTGATTTTCAAATTTTCACGTTGCGATATTGTTGTTGTTCTTGATTTTCTGAGCTTTGCGTGGAGAGTTTGAAGATTTGTGATGAAGTCATAATGAGAGAGATGGATGAATGATGGAGGGAAGATGAAGGTTGAAGTATATGATGGTGAGTGAAGTGTGAGAATGGCGTGGAGAAGATGAAGATGGATGAGAGGAGAATGTGAGAGTGATGAAGAGTGAAAGGTGAGTGTGATGAATGAAGCGTGTCTTTGAAATATGGAGGGAAGTCTTGTTATATAGGTTGAGGGAGGAGGATTGATGGCCTTTGGATTTGGATTCTGTTAGGGATTTTTGAGGGTGGAGATTGATTCGGTTACAGTTAGTTTTGATTCTGTTTTGGTTGTTAGGATTAGAAGAAGTTGGTTAGAGAGCTGTTATGATAGTTATTCTGTTTGTAGAAGTTAGTTATGGGATTCAGTTAGTGAGGTTTGTTATAAAGCTGTAAGTTTCCTAACTGTTAGGGAAGTTAGTTAGTGTGAAACTGAATTAGTTACAAATAACTGTTCTGACTTTTCTGGTTGAATATGCAGGTCCTAGTTTGGTTTTCTGTGGCAGATTGGAATGTTGGATACAAGCTTACTTGTAGTATCAAGGTAAAACTAGGGTAGAAGGTATTTGATAGGAGTTTTTGTGATTTGAAAATTAGTGTATGGATGGTTAATTGCTAGGGCTTGTAACTCTGTTAGTAATGGTTGTTATGATGGTTGAAGTTGGTTAAATGTTAGTTAGAACTCTGTTTGGAAGTTTTGAGTCAGTTTGGTAGTTATGAAAATAGGCTGTTAGTTACTTGTTTTTCTGTTGAAGTCTGTTATGTGACAGTTACACATGTTTTTTCTGTTATTGAATGAATGGTGTAGTTTCTGTTATGTTAGTTTTTCTTGACTTTGAGTCTGAATTCCCTGTTCCAATTGACCTGAATATGATGTAGAATTGCTTTGGATTTATGCTGTTTTTTTGGTTCTGGATATTTATTGAATAAGGGATGATGCTGAACCGTTATTCGATGATAACTGATTGTTTTTTGTGGTGCTGGAAGCAGGTTTGTGGCATGAATGGGGGTCTTATAGTAGCTGCATTTGGCTCTGTTTTGCATTGATGCAGGGCTGATCTTGAATGGATGTACTTTTGCTTTGGATTTGCTAGGCAGCTAGCACTGAGTAGCTAAGGGGTAGGTTGTGAACTGGTTTAGGATTTAGATGATGTAACTTTGATATCCGCTTTTTTCTAGAACCGCATTGTTGCTCATATCTGCCTTCTTGAACCGTATGCTTAAGACCATGTGACATGATACTGGAAATGGAGCTGAATGAAGTTGAACTGATGGATCTTTTATGGTTGTCATTTGTTGTGGCAGGTATGGTGTTGTTTGGATTTGTTGATCTTGGTAAGGGAATGTAGGCATTTATGAAGAGCTGGTGCAGGTTTTGACATATGGTGAGTATTAATCTTTTGAACTTGTGTATGAATTTGACACTTAATCGCAGACTGTCTTGAAGTAGAATGAATAGACCTTGTATTGCATTTGTGAACATGTCTTGACTTTGACATAGCTTGGAACTGATATGGTTTTGGCATGGATGTATTGTGGATTGGTTTAATGACTATTGGTTGCTGGATTTTATATTGATTTTTATTGTTTTGCAATGGGTTATGCAGGGTTGTTTGAATATTTGCGTGGTTATGTATGGAGCTGACCCACCTATGGATTGTGGCAGGTTCTTTTGGAAGCTTTGCAAACTTTTGGGTATGTTTCAAGTCATGAAGGCATTATGGAGAAAATTTTGGCAAATGATGAAGAAACAGCGAACCTGGTTGAAGATGATAGGTCTAGGTCATTGTTGGGTTTGAGTCAAAGTTGGTCAACGGTTTGACTTAGTCAACTGTTGACCAAAAGTCAAAGTTGTTTTTTTGTAATTTTCTTGACTTTGTTTTGTAGATAACGGTGGACTCTTGATCTTTGTAATTAAATCTGATCTTGGTTTGAATAATGGAATGTTGACTTTTTCAAGTAAATTTGAACTGTATTCTTTTATCTCCAATGCCTTTATTCAAATTTCCAATTTTTCTTCAATATTTGCACTCAATCTTCAATAGCAATCACGCCATGACCCAAATTGGCCCTATTCCAAACCATAATGCCATGAATGTTGTTTGGTAAAGTACATATGAATCCTCCTAACCTTGATGTGAAAGAACAACGTGGAATTGACTGGTCACCAAAAGCCTCAAAACACAAACCTTAATTAAAAGAGTCTCATCCAATAGAATTAGGGAAATAAACCCTAAGTCAAGGAATCCATGTACATAGAAACCGTATAATCAAATGCTTTCCAGAAGATTTGTACCAATCACCATCTTGATTAAGTGCCAAACAGCTCTTTTGAGGGAATAAATAACATTTTGCCAAGGCCTATGTGAGACTCCAGCTTATTTCACGACCCTTGATCCCTTGTTAGACTATTGATTAATGAATGCATGATGTGTTATGTTAAATGACCTAATGGAAGTATGTACATGAGATTGTGAAATGCATAAGTCTAAGCCGGATAGCATTAAAAAGGGGTAGGACAAATTTGGGGTATGACAGCTGCCCCTATTTAATCGTCTTATACTCGAAGGTGAGATTGGCGCCAGCCTTTCGAACATTCGGAGTAGAAGAAGATTAAATACCAAAGACCCGAAATTTGTCCCGAGGAGATGGAGTGGTCTTTATTCTTTATTTTTGTTTTGATATCTGCTGGGGAAAGAGAGGAATTTGTTTTTCTGGTGGATATATTTACAGTGGGCAATGGATTTGGATGGTGATAGCTTGTAACGTGGTAACGGTGCCAATACAGGGTTTCAAAGAGAATGGTTGTATGAAACAATGATCGAAAGAAAAAGACCTCGTGCGATTTACGACTCAACGTCAGGACTGAAAGGAATAAGATCTCGTGGCGATCTATGACTCAACATCGAAAGAGGATCTCGTGCGATCCTCTACACTTTGGAAGGAATAAGATCTCGTGGCGATCTATGACTCAACATCGACTCGACACCAGGAGAAGACCTAAGCATGATTTTCAGGACTGAAAGAATAAGATCTCTTACGATCTATGACTCAACATCGACTCAACGTCAGGAGAAAACCTAAGCATGATCTTCAGGACTGAAAGAATAAGATCTCTTACGATCTATGACTCAACATCGAAAGAGGATCTCGTGCGATCCTCTACACTTTGGAAGGAATAAGATCTCGTGGCGATCTATGACTCAACATCGACTCGACACCAGGAGAAGACCTAAGCATGATTTTCAGGACTGAAAGAATAAGATCTCTTACGATCTATGACTCAACATCGACTCAACGTCAGGAGAAGACCTAAGCATGATCTTCAGGACTGAAAGAATAAGATCTCTTACGATCTATGACTCAACATCGACTCAACGTCAGGAGAAGACCTAAGCATGATCTTCAGGACTGAAAGAATAAGATCTCTTACGATCTATGACTCAACATCGAAAGAGGATCTCGTGCGATCCTCTACACTTTGGAAGGAATAAGATCTCGTGGCGATCTATGACTCAACATCGACTCGACACCAGGAGACAAAAGAAGACATTGTGTCAGACACTCATCAGAGATTGAAGATACCTCGCATCGGCACCGTGGTTGGAAGAGATTTGAAATGTAGTAGCAGATATCAATCAGAATTTGTAAGGACAACCTTTTGTGTGAGGATGTGTCGTTGTCTTGATTGGGTGCGGATTTGTATTATCTGGCTTATGCTTTGTATGCATGTTTGGATTTTTCTGTGGCGTAATGCTCCATTTTGACGGATATGCTACGCTTTTGAGGATGCAATGCTATATGCAGTGGATACTATATGCAGGATGCCAAATAAAGGCATTAGTGAGGTAAACACCAGGGGAGAATCCCCTTAGTGTTAAGGACCATGCGGAGGTGCCAATAGGTATTGGACTTTGATTTGTAAGATGCACCTTGAAGAATAGCTTGTGACTTCTCACCATGTGCCACCGCTTGGAGGATTTTCAACTTGAGGAGATTCCCTCGATTCACCATGTTGGGGATGAGAGATCCAAATAAGGGGCCTTGATTAAGGAAGTAGGACGACTCCTATGAGAAATAAACTCCTATGCTTGAGGAATCGAACAAACTCTCGGGAGAAATAAACCCCATGCTTGGGGAGATACCAGGGTTCCAGGAGAAATAAACTCCTATGATTAGGGAGAGGACAATAAAACTCAGAATTGTGCCCCAAGCTTCGTGACTTATGGAGGAATTTTCCCCCAGTGGATCCTTGGAGAGATTTGTCAAATCTCGACGTAACTGCCCCAGATTGGTTGAACTCAAGAGATTCCTCGACTTGATTACCCCAGATTGATCAAGGCTCGAAGAGATTTATCGACATGATTGCCCCAGATATGCTGAATTTGAGAGGTCAAACCTCGACTTAATTGCCCCTGATTAGGTATATCTTACTAGAATTCTCAAGCTTTCTTTGTTTTGAAGTCAACAAACATGGAAACAACTTTACCACGTTCAACAAGGTCTTCAAACTCTTCCCCTCAAAGGTAATCGAGGAAAGCATTAACTGTTCATGCCCAACGGAGTTTTTTAGAGAATCTGCCCCTTGATGGTCAACATTTGAAATGATTAGCTTTTACTCCTCGGAGTTCTCAAGTCTCTTGTATTTTGACATGATCAAGTTGCTCACTGATTCTCATCCTTGAAAATTTCCTTGATGTTAAGCACATATTTGTATGCAAAAGAATGTTAATTCTAAGAATGATAATTCTAATGCAAAGTGTACGTTAGTCTTGAAGTTTAAAGAAATTTTTTTATTGAAATGAGGTTGCGCCCTCTCGTGAATGGATCACTAGTTGACACAACCTCGATTTTTGCATGTGGAAGATAAAGCAAACATACGATACCAACATGGATATGAGTCTCGCTTCATTGGGAGTCAGTTAAACGCTACCTCATTGGAGTGCATCTTCAAAATAAACCCTACTTCAATTAGGACTTTCAAGGGTTGTAATTTGGCCGGGTTCACGGTTTTTTAGAAAACAAAGGATTTTTAGGCTCAAACTTATTTGTACCCACCCCCTTCGTGGTGTTCTCCATTCCTATGTTCAGTTAACTCGACACGAGTGTTCATCCCTCACAAGGAGTTTGAAATGGTTGAAGAATCAATGAGGTTCTTTGGACATGACAGTCGCTCACCTTTTATTCTTTTGATTCATTGTCACACGACCTTGTTCTTGCTTGGCGATTTCATCATCTCTTTTTTCTTTTGCCATTTTCTTTTCATCTTTTTTCTCTTTTCTTTTTTTTTCTTTTTTTTTCTTTTTTTTTTATTTTCATTATTTTTTTGCCTTTTTTTTTTGCTCTTTCTTCTTCTTTTTTTTTTTTTTTTTTTTGAACAAGTCGTGTGACCTCGCATAGTCTTTGATTTGTTGGAGGTGATTGCGACTACCTCACTCCTTTGATTTGATGAAGGATTACCATTGTGGCATCGTCATCTCTTGATCTCTTGATGGAATAAGGATAATCATTGCGGTTTTGACATTCCTCAACCTTTTGGAGGATAACCATTGTTGTATCCTTAGATGCATACCCTTTTGGTGAGTTTTGAACACTCGATCAAGTTAAATGAACGCTACCCTGCCCCAGGGTTAAAATAAGGGTCTTTATGATTAGAAAAGAAACTCCTACTTCAAGGCTCAAAGGGGTTATCGAGGGTCTATCTCCCTTATATCTCCGGTGTTTGGGGATTTGAAATAATGCCTGTACATCCTCAGTAGGGTTTTTATTCAAAAACACATGATTAGAGATTTTGCATTTTTATTTTTCATCACTCTCCCTCAGCTTTTTGCATAAGCAAGCAATTAGTAAGGTTGGTATCGTAGTGCCAAAACATTTTATGAGTGATAACGAATGGATTACTTCAAGACAAACATAGACAATGTATTATGATTTTCATTCAGAAATTAACAAGTTTTTACATGCTATTGATGCTTAAACACACAAATGAAAAATTACAATGAGAATGCAGTAAGAAACTAAATGGGTGTCGTTGTTGAGGAGACTTGACTCCGTCTGGACTTGTTGAGCTTGAATACTTTCTGCCGTTCCTTCCAAATACTTCAGATTACTTCAAAAGAGAACTCCAACGAAGTAAACTTCTGCCTTGCTTTAGGGATTCGAGCAATGCGAGTGATGCAATGCTCAAGATAAGAGTACGTCTTGCTTATCCCTCGTGCGGGAGCCCCAAGCATAGTTGCTAGAGTAGTAATCAACATCCTAAATGGAAAGAATCTTGTACGGTTATCAAATTGAAGAGATCTTTTGTGGTGAAGAAGACCCAATAATCGAATCATAACCAATTGGAATTCCAACAAGCAAGGAAACGAATGAGCACAAGGCAATAGAATCACATCAATTTGTTTCTCATGTTCTTCTTGTCTCTGTTAACTAGCAAGGCCACTGAGAAGGAGATCATGAGAGAAGGCAACTGATATATGGAGTAGAACCTCGAGAATGAGAAGCATCGTGAAGAACACTCTTGATTATCACACGGAAGAAGATTGTGACGAAGTCATCCAGGAATTTGTAATGCTTTTAGGGATTCGAGCAATGCGAATGATGCAATGCTCAAGATAAGAGCGCGTCTTGCTTATCCCTCGTGCGGGAGCCCCAAGCATATTCATTGAAGAAGTATTTGCCATCAACATGGAGGAACCTTGCATGGTCACCAAACTTAGAGAAGTTACTTGTTGCAAGGAGAGCTCAAACACCAACTGAAACACCAACCTCCACGGATACAACTGAGCATAAGAACCTTGAAAATGAGAGATGCTTCTACAGAACATTTTGATTACCCCTCGGAAAGAAGATTCTGACAAAGTTGCTCAAGAATTTGTGGTGCTTTTATTATTATCATACCAACGAGTTCAAGGAAGCGACTTTCTACAAAACAGGAAATACTTGAAATGAGAACACAGAAAGGAAATGATGATTGCCATAGTTGGGGAGACTTGACTCCTTCTGGGCTTATTTCTTTTTGTGACACTTCTTGGAATACGGACATTCACTTGGGCACGGGCATTCCGTTCACCCACATGTTTCCTCCTTGAAGGGTTATATGTCTCTCGTCGATCAACTGTTGCACCTTGGCTTTGAAAGCGTTGCAGTCCTCGGTTGAGTGCCCTGCTGATCCAGCGTGGTACCCACATTGCACATTAGGGTCATGCCCAGGTGGAAGCGGGCGTGGTGGAGGTTTCAGAGATTTGGGGACCACCAATGAGCTTTGCACTAGATATGGCAGTAGTTTAGTGTATGTCATAGGAATCTGGTCCAGAGGAGCATTTCTTCGTCCCAAATTACTTCTAGGTGGGTATTCATTCAGATGACCTTGTTGATGATTCTGTTCAGGTGTCTTCCTCTTTTGACCTGGCTGTGAAACAAATGGAGACTGATGCGGTGGGAAACCTGGAACCCAAGATGGTGCATTATGCTTCTGATTTGAAGTAGATCTGACATAGAAGTATGAATCAGCCTTTTCTTCCACCGCAGTTGGAACCCCATTTCCTCGAACAAACATACCCTCGGGGGTGATCAAAATCACTTTTGAATCAATGAGATCTTGAATTTGCTGCTTCAGCGCCCTACAATTCTCAATATCATGGCCCGGTGCCCCAGAATGGAACTCGCAACGAGCATTGGCATCAAAACTGGGGGGAAGCTTTTCAGGCATGGACAAATCGCGTAGCTCAACCAACCGAAGTTCCAGCAAGCGGGGAAGTAACTGAGCATAAGGCATCGGTGTGGACCGTCCTTTCGGGCCATACCCCTCCGTGGGTGGGATACGTGAACTGACTCCTTTTTTTGTCGATCGGACGCTTTCGCGTCACTTTTGAAAAAGTTTACAGAGTCGCCACCGACCTTTTATTTTATCAAATGAAGGAAAGGTTTATAAAAGAAACAGAAAAAAGACCTTTGAGAGATTCTGGGTAAGGGGGTAGGTTATACAAAGGGAAGGTGTTAGCACCCTTTGTATCCATGGTTATCCATGGGCTCTTTAGTTTGCTTAGCTCATTTGCTTTACTTTTCAATTGATTCGGAATGCTTTACCTGTGTTTTTGAAATACCTTTGCAAATAGAATTTGTAATGATCCTTGTGCGGATATATACAAATGTTTGTTTATCTTTCGAAAGATGTTTTGAAAAGAACGTTAATTTTGTAATGATCCGTGTTTGGATGTATACAAAATATTGTCTTTTGGAAAATTTGTTTTAAAAAAACAACAGTGTATGAGAATTTTGTTTGTTTTGATTTTGAGCAAGCAAACTAGGAGGTCTACCCTGAGTTAGGAGGTCTTTATCCTTGTTCCCTTTAAAAATCTATCCATTCGTCGGATATAAACAAAAGGTTCGATTTTGTACTCGAAACAGTAGAAATGTAACTTTAATTTTGAAAAGAGTGAAAAGGGGTTACCCTAGGAGGTGCAAATGTGATTGTGATTGAATTCAGATATTTATCTTTGAAGTTAGTGATCTGACGGTTCAGTTTTATCTTTGACATACACGCAGTTTATATGGGTGCTGGAAATTAAAATGCGGAAATGTAAAGTGCAGAAAGTAAATCTACGCTATTACATCGATTGTGCGGGAAATGTAAACTAGCCTATTTACATGAATTTGACATCCTATACATTTATCTAGGAATTTTAAATTGCAAGAAATAAAAGGCATATTTTTGTATTTTTGTGATTTATTTTAAATATAATTAATGCATTATTAATTAATTTAAAATAAAGAAAAGATGGAAATATGATTAAACCTAGCAAATAAGTTTAAAAATATGTACAAAATGTTTGTTAATTGATTTTAGAACAAAACTAATTTTTTTGGAATTTTTGAAATTTGTTTTTGGATATTTTAAGTTAATCAAAACATAATTATGCAAATAATTACACAAATAATTAAAACTTAAAGAGAAAATTATCCTAAATATGTACAAAATTAGTTTATGATATATAAACAATATTTAACACAAAGAACATTTTTTTTTATGAATTTTTGATTGGTTAGAAAAATTAAAAAGCAAATATATAAATATACTAACTAATTATGAAAAATATTGAAATTATAAAGAAAAATAAAATATTTTTATTTCAGAAAATAATATATATTTTTAGAAGCCTAAAATATTTTTTGTGGGATTTTTTGGATTTTTTAAGTATTTTTAATTAATTTTGCAAAGAAAATAAAATAAAAATAGAAAATGAAAAAAGATACTGATCCTGTGTGGTGAGGAGCTGAGGCTCCATGGTGTGCATGCATGTCAGATGCGTTGGATTGGAATATTGAATGAGATCAAGGGCTCAGATTGCAAGACACATGATGTAATGATGGGATTGCATGTATTGAATTGGTGGGGAGACCAAAGTCAGACTGGCCCCACCTCTTTCTTGCGTGGACAACGACCGGTTGACTGACGAACCACGCTGGGACGCGTGGTCGTCTTCAACCTCCAGACCTCACGTTTTTATATACAAATAGCGGGGGTTTTAAACCTCCCCTATTTTTACGATAAAATGCAACTTTTGAATAGCTTCATCAACCTGCAAAGATAAGCATTAGTAGCAAAAGAAGGCAACCCAGATCCACTAAACATGATGTCCTGAGTTCATTGGTGGTGTCAGTTTCTTTGTTTGAGGCCTGTAGCCATGGGTTCGAAGAGATTCAAGTAAGAACACTCATATGCATGTGTTAATGGTATAAGGTTATTCTCACGTGGGAACTCTCATGTTAAAGCCCAGATCACTCATATAGGACCTCATGAACATATTAAGATGATTAGTTTACATGGAAATTGATTGCATATAAGAAAACGAAAGTAAAGGGCATATGTACATGAAGAACTTTATGTGCACTATACGACTCTCATGGGACTATATTATGAGTTCAATCTTACTCTATGTTGTTTGAGAAGATGATTGGAAAGCTTTGTTTGTATTAATATTGATTGAAATATAGAATTTGAAAATTACAAAGTTATGGAATTTTGAGAGAATTTTATGATAAAGATGGCTATGCTCTTGTTCTAATTCGTGTGTCCTCTTATTGTGGATGTAGAAGAGCTCCTTTTATAGCCCAAAGGCTGCTTGGAAGTGAAGCAAGAAGCTTTGTTGTCTTTGTTGAAAGTTTGGTTTTTAAAATATTAAAAACCTTGAATTTTTGACCAAGTCTTGACTCCATTCAATGCTATTGCCTTGTGCACCAATCCTCTGCAGAAAATTGAAGGTTCTTTGATGAGTCATGCTTGATTTGTAAGCTACCATTTATCCATGCATTTTCCTTTTAATTTTAATCTTAAAGTAAGATAAAATCATGCAAAAAATGGATAAAAAAGGTATGGGCTTAGTCTTGGTCGTGGGAGGCCCATAGTAACATGGAAGTGATGTTTGAATGCTGAAAACTTGGCTTCATTTGGAAAAAAAACATTTTTGAGCAATGTTGATTTCATGCATTTTCCCAAAATTTAGCCAACTTCAACAAGGTGTAAATCCTTCAATTTTTGTCATATGAAGGAGATCTTGCACTTTTTAGAAACCTCAAAGAGTCCTCTAACCAATGTCTTTGGTCTCATGTCAAAATGATTTTTGAAGCTCCTTGTGTGTCCTTTTGAAAAAAGTGTCTTTTTGTTGACTTTGAAAATGACCTGTAATGTCTTTGGTCATATTTTTCAAATGGTGAATCCAATGACCATGGGATCAATGGCATTTGAAAGATAATTGAATTTCCTTCAAAACAAGCTTTGGTTTGAATTTTTTGGATGAAGGATGAGAGAGTTATGATCAGTCAAAGTTGAGTTGACTTTTCAGGCAAAAACCCTAATTTTGAATCTTAGGGTTTTGTTGATTTTTGATCTTTCCTTGATGAATTATGATCATCCAATGATCAAATGTTGAATCCTTTGACAAAATATGGACTTTGACAAAAAATTTCATTTTTGACTGTCAGTTGACTTTTTTGGTCAAACGGGTCGTCTGTTGACTGTTTGAGCTGCTGACGGTGCGTCTGAGTGAATTGAAGTTTGAAAATTTGTATGATGGTACTTTGAGATGTATGGATGTATATGAAATCCATTTGAGCTCTCAAAAACTTGTTGCTCCTGTTAAAACAAGAAAAACCCTGATTAGGGACTGTCTGTATAGGAGGCAGTTAAGCGTACCTGATTTTTGTGCAGTGCTGAGTTTCTGCTAATCATGTGATATTCAGAAGACTTCTAACACAAAAATCTTGGAAATTTGAATTGTGAATGATTGATTTGATTGATTGTACAAATCACTGTGAATTGTACTGTCTGCAGTTTGTCTGTCAACCGACTGTTCGTGTATTGAAGCAGCAGTTAAAGTGAAAAAATCAACTGTCAAAGTTAATTTTCTTTTTTTGTTGTTATTTTTGTTTTTGTTATATGTGAAGCATGAAAAATTTATTTACATGACTTGTTAGAAAACAGAAACATAATAACAGATATTTACAGTATGCGGGTAAAATTACCGATAATAACCTGAAAATTGTTTACTGCACAGAAATAGAAATATTTGACTGGCAGAAAACACACAAGTTAAGATTTGATTTTTGAAAAAGAGATTTGAAAAGATTTTGAAAATAATAGAATATAGTACAAAAGTTAGTGGGAAAACAAAAACAATTGTTACCAGTACAGTGTGAGTTTCCTGCTTTTGCGCCTGCAAAAAGATTTAACCCTGCATGAACTGTGTTAGTACTATTTATCTGTAAAATAAATAAATAGTATTTGTGAAGTAAAGAACAGTATTTGGCGTTTGCGTAAGAATAAATTCCACTGTAAGCCAAGTTACTGTGTAAGAAAAATTCTGAAAACCAAGTTCTTCATATGTCAGGATATTTTGAAAAAATCCATGTTTATATGAGACTCTTAATTTTCATATTGAAATTTTCCTGAAAAAAGAAGTGGGCAAATTTTGGGGTATAACAGTTGCCCCTATTCAATCTTCTTAAACCTGAAGAGATTGTCTGAAATCTGAGGGTAGAAGATGATTGAATAAATAGATGCCCTGAAAATTTGCACTTACCTTGATCAGCAGAGATGTTGGAAGTTGCATTTGAATGTTGTCTGTGAAATGTTGTTGGCAGATTGAAACATTACCTGAGATGGGCTTTCGGATGCCACCTGGACAATGTGTTGATGGTTTGTTCATCAGAGTGAATCTGTTGATTATATCTTGATGAAGGATTTGAAAGTTGATCATTGTGGAACCGTTTGAGGTATCACTTTAGATCTGCAATGTTAGATCGTTCTGGAACCGTCTGAGGTTTCGCCTTAGATCTGAAATGCTAGATCGTTCTGGAACCGTCGGAGGTATCGCCTTAGATCTGAAATGCTAGATCGTTCTGGAACCGTCTGAGGTATCGCCTTAGACTAGCAATGTTAGATCGTTCTGGAACCGTCGGAGGTTTCGCCTTAGATCTGAAATGCTAGATCGTTCTGGAACCGTCGGAGGTATCGCCTTAGATCTGAAATGCTAGATCGTTCTGGAACCGTCTGAGGTATCGCCTTAGATCTAGCAATGTTAGATCGTTCTGGAACCGTCGGAGGTTTCGCCTTAGATCTGAAATGCTAGATCGTTCTGGAACCGTCGGAGGTATCGCCTTAGATCTGAAATGCTAGATCGTTCTGGAACCGTCTGAGGTATCGCCTTAGATCTGAAATGCTAGATCGTTCTGGAACCGTCTGAGGTATCGCCTTAGATCTGAAATGCTAGATCGTTCTGGAACCGTCTGAGGTATCGCCTTAGATCTGAAATGCTAGATCGTTCTGGAACCGTCGGAGGTATCGCCTTAGATCTGAAATGCTAGATCGTTCTGGAACCGTCGGAGGTATCGCCTTAGATCTGAAATGCTAGATCGTTCTGGAACCGTCTGAGGTATAGCCTTAGACTAGCAATGTTAGATGATAAATGAGTTGAGAATGAGAGTTCTTCAGAGTGAATCTTTGGTTTGATTGTATCTGAAAGGACCGCTTGTCTGAATAAGATTCAGGATGAACACTGCATGTGAGTGAGAACATCTTTGCTGAAGACATCTGTCTACCTGAAAAATCAAGTTAAATATGCGATGTCTATGATGCATGTATGATATGAGATCCTCGAGCTAGAGGAGAAATATGCAAGTTATGTTGTGTATGAATATGCGTATGATGCATGATTGTGAATGTGAATATGAATGTGATGCATGGTTTATGCAGCTTAGAGCGTGTCAAGCTCCTGATTGGGAAAATAAATCCCAGCTTAGTCGTCAAGAAATGAAGGCATTGTGATTGGGAAAATAAATCCCTGCTAGCCATTTGGAAGTGAAGGCATCGTGGTTGTTGATGATCTTCTGTCTCGCTTGAGTACCCTGGGTTGGGGAAATTCTTTGAGAACCATGATGTTCTATTGAAGGATCTTTGACTACTGCTTGGGGAACCAAAGGTAACTGGAAGCTCTGATGCCCTTTCAAATGAGGAAGATGCATAATCCTCCGATGCACTATCTGACCAAGTCCGGGTGCGGGGATCACACCTTCTGAAGATAGTAATCTGGAACAACCCTGCTGGGGAATAAGACTTCTTTCGCAAGAAAAATCTTTTTGAGGGATTTGTTGAGGAATGTGTCTCCATTGGGGAAACTTCCTTCTGATGCTGGTTTAGGATAATGTCCAAATAATTGGGACATGTCCGGAATGCTATTCCTGTTTTTCCTGGTAAACATCAATCATATTCAAATGCATATGTTCACTCAAAATATCATTGGGATGCTCGCGTATTCAAAACAGAAAAAATGAAAATGTTAGTTATAAGCTGCATTGATTTTTGAAAAGGTGCCGTGATAGGCGGATTAGTATAGGGAGACAACAATCCTAGAAGTAGGAAATTGTCAGAAAGTTTTGAAAAGTATTTATGAAAAGAAATAGCTATGTGAGAACGATCCAGTCAAGTTTCAATTCTGCTATTGCCAATCTGTCTTCGAGCATCTCATCCCTCACTTGTTGGAAGAAAGTGATTGGACTGATCGGTGTCTTTGAGGTGTTGAACCTTGTCGGTGAGTAGGCAGCTGAGCGGGACATAGTTGTATGCTTTATTCCCTAATTTTTGCCTAGGCTGCCCTTTCAGGTTTTCAGCCTACCGGGATTGTATTTGTTTTGTCTCTAATTTTTGCCTGGATCGCCCTTTCGGGTTTTCAATCCACCGAGACGCTCATTTTTGCCTAAGTTGCCCTTTCAGGTTTTCAACTTAGCGAGCTGTATATTTTTTTTTTTAAGCAAAGTACTTTTTGACTATGTCTGCGTTCACAGGGTGTGGGAAATCCTCGCCATCCATGGTGGTAAGCAACATGGCACCGCCGGAGAATATTTTCTTGATTATGAATGGTCCCTCGTAGGTGGGGGTCCATTTGCCTCTGGGATCACCTTGTGGTAAGATGATGCGTTTGATAACCAAGCCACCAGTTTGGTATGCTTGACTTTTGACTTTCTTGTTGAATGCTTTGATCATGCGCTTTTGGTATAGCTGGCCATGACAGATAGCTGCAAGTCTTTTCTCATCGATCAAGTGTATTTGGTCGAATCGAGTTTGAATCCAATCGTCTTCGTCTAGATCGGCTTCTTTCATGATCCTTAAGGAAGGAATCTGGATTTCGATTGGGAGAACTGTTTCCATACCGTAGACTAACGAGAATGGAGTTGCCCCTGTTGAAGTACGCGCAGATGTGCGATAACCATGAAGAGCAAAAGGTAACATCTCATGCCAGTCTTTGTAGGTTACTGTCATCTTTTGTATGATTTTCTTGATGTTTTTGTTGGCGGCTTCGACAGCGCCGTTCATCTTTGGTCGATATGGAGAAGAATTATGATGTTTGATCTGGAACTGCGTGCAGAGTTCAGTAATCATTTTGTTGTTTAGATTCGTGCCATTGTCAGTGATGATCCTTTCGGGGATGCCGTACCGACAAATGAGATTGTGCTTGATAAACCTGGCTACCACATTCTTGGTGACAGAAGCATATGAAGCTGCCTCTACCCACTTTGTGAAGTAGTCAATAGCGACCAGGATAAAGCGATGTCCGTTGGAAGCAGTAGGTTTGATTTCTCCAATCATATCAATACCCCACATTGCGAAAGGCCAAGGAGCCGTCAGAACGTTTAATGGAACTGGAGGTACATGCACTTTGTCGGCATATATCTGGCATTTGTGACAAGTTTTGGAATGATGATGGCAATCTGTCTCCATGGTAGACCAGTAGTAACCTGCTCTCAAGATCTTTTTAGCCATTGTATGTCCGTTGGAATGAGTACCGAAGGTACCATTGTGTATGTCTTCCATGATTTGTTCTGCTTCCTTCTTGTTTACGCAACGAAGTAAAGTCGAGTCATGGTTGCGCTTGTACAAAGTTCCATTGCTTAGGAAGAATTTGGAGGCAAATCTCCTTAGAAACTTTCTGTCGTTAATAGATGCCCCTTCAGGGTACTCCTGGGTTTCGAGATACCTTTGTATTTCATGGAACCATGATTTGTCTTCCATTTGTTTGGTATCGATCTCATTGCAATAGGCTGGTTCGTCTTGCCTGTAAATGGTGATCATAGGAGCTTCGTCGTCCCAATTGACTTTGAACATGGATGACATGGTAGCTAAGGCATCAGCTAGTTGATTTTCTTCGCGTGGGATGTGTTCGAAAGTGATCTCCTCGAAGTAAGGAATCAAACTCAACACATGTTCTTTGTATGGAATTAGATTTGGGTGCTTTGTGTCCCATTCCCCTTTGACTTGGTAGATTACCAAGGCCGAGTCTCCGTAGACTTCAAGGAATTTTGATTTTTAGATCAATTGCAGCTTTGAGACCCAGAATGCATGCTTCGTATTCGGCTATATTGTTGGTGCAATTGAAACACAATCTGGCGGTGAAGGGTGTATGACCTCCTGTGGGGGAAATGATCACAGCTCCGATGCCATTGCCGAGCGCATTAGAAGCTCCGTCAAAAACCATAGTCCATCGGGATCCTGGTTGTTTGTAGTCATTGACTAGCATAATGTCTTCGTCTGGGAAGTCAAAGTTCAATGCCTGATAATCATCTACTGCTTGATGAGCTAAATGATCAGCTACCACACTTCCTTTGATTGCTTTTTGCGAAGTGTATTGAATGTCATATTCTGTTAGGATCATTTGCCATCTTGCAATCCTTCCAGAGAGAGCAGGTTTTTCGAACACGTATTTGATTGGATCCATCTTGGAGATCAGGAAAGTGGTGTGATTTAGCATATACTGTCTTAGTCGGCGAGCCGCCCATGCTAAGGCACAGCAAGTTTTTTCGAGTAGTGAGTATCTTGTTTCACAATCGGTAAACTTTTTGCTAAGATAGTAGATTGCGTGCTCCTTTCGACCGGAATCGTCATGTTGTCCGAGTACACACCCCATTGAATCTTCTAACACAGTTAGGTACATTATCAGAGGTCTGCCTTCCACAGGAGGTAACAAGATTGGCGGTTTTTGAAGGTATTCTTTGATTTTATCAAAGGCTAACTGGCATTTGTCATTCCATCTTTCCACTTGTTCTTTCTTCAGTAATTTGAAGATTGGCAC
The DNA here is from genome assembly GCF_029867415.1 of Vicia villosa. NCBI lineage: Eukaryota > Viridiplantae > Streptophyta > Magnoliopsida > Fabales > Fabaceae > Vicia > Vicia villosa. Next base: position 74,506,396 of record NC_081186.1, on the reverse strand, counting down.
ACAAGTAGGAGTCATATGGGCAATGAATCTGGCTATGTAGTTTAGACGTCCCAAGAATCCTCTGACTTGTTTCTCGGTACGGGGTATAGGCATTTCTTGAATGGCTTTGACCTTGGCAGGATCAACCTCAATACCTTTACTGCTGACGATGAAACCTAAGAGTTTACCGGATCTTACTCCAAAGGTACACTTGTTCGGGTTCAGTCGCAATCTGTATTTCTTGAGTCTGTCAAACAGCTTGTGTAAATGACTCAAATGTTCTTCTTCGGTGTTGGATTTTGCGATCATGTCATCGACATACACCTCTATTTCCTGATGAATCATATCATGAAATAGTGTTACCATTGCTCGTTGGTAGGTAGCTCCGGCGTTTTTCAGACCAAAGGGCATTACTTTGTAACAAAAGGTTCCCCAGGGTGTTGTGAAGGTTGTTTTTTCCATGTCTTCGGGTGCCATCTTGATTTGATTGTACCCTGAGAATCCGTCCATAAAGGAGAATACCTTGCATTGTGCGGTATTGTCAACCAGTACATCGATGTGTGGTAAAGGGAAATCATCTTTGGGGCTTGCCCGGTTCAGATCTCTGTAGTCTACACACATTCTGACTTTCCCGTCTTTTTTGGGTACAGGCACGATGTTAGCTATCCAAGGAGGATAACTTACAACTTTTAGGAATCCGGCATTGAATTGTTTTTCAACCTCGTCTTTGATCTTTTTTGACATATCAGGCTTACTCCTTCGCAGTCTCTGTTTGACCGGAGTGCTTCCTTCTTTAATTGGCAGGCGATGAACTACAATGTCCGTGTCAAGGCCAGGCATATCTTGATAAGACCAGGCGAATATCTCGGCGTAGTCTTGCAACAATTGAATCAGTCTTTGCTTGACACTGTTTTCTAAGTCAGCCCCAATTCTGACCTCTTTCTTTTCTTCGTCACTGCCCAAGTTGATGACCTCAATCGGCTCCTCATGAGGCTGTATGGCTTTTTCTTCTTGTTCTAGAAGTCTTGCAATTTCTCTTGGCACTTCACAATCTTCCTCACTTTCGTCCTCAGTTTGGTAGATCGGATTTTCAAAGTCATGACGGGCAATAGCAGAGTCGTTATTGACTGGATCCAGCGTGTATGTGAATCTGCAGGGTAGATATGTGAGTGTGTATGAAGAGAAAAACATAGCTATTTGAAAGCGAATAAAGAAAGAAAAAGGATCACAAAATTTTGAACATGCAAGCATCCCATGATTTTATTGAATGCACATAATCATGATATGACAAACCCTTTTTATAGAAGGACCGTTGTGCTAAGGCACACGGCTTTCAAGCTCATGGTTCGATTGTTCAGGAACCACTTTTATCTTTGCACAATATACACAAAGAAAACAGGAAATGGCATTTACTCCTGATCAAAGGAGATCACATCCTCTGCTTTCCAGTTGTTCAATCCACCGTTGTTAGCAGGGAGCACCCAGCTGTTCCAGTTGCAGTTGTTCTTTTCGTCTTCCGTAGCATTGATTCCGCTAGTGGGAAAATGCGTAGGTAATTCCTCAAGATAAGTTGGATGATTTGTTGGATATGAGAATCCAGGTGGAGGTCCCTCTATTGGCTGAGCGAGATGCTCGATAAGGCCGTCCCATGCAGTAGGAATGATGTTTTGAATAGAGACTTGTGCATCCTGATAAGGAGTGTACTGTGACAGAAAATAACCTTCGTTGTTTGGCATCTTCCTGGCTTCTTCAAGAGCGAAGTTGTCGTCGTACTGTTCGTCCCATCCAGTCGGGACAATGTCTTTGATGGGAGTTGAAAAGCTCGGAGGAGCGGAATATTTCACCATATAGTCGTATTTGCCGCTGGGTTCTCCTAGCGTGTCCCATACTTCTTTGGGTGGATTTTGATATTGCTGAGTGACGGGACTTGTGATACTTCCGTCATTTTGATTACCCTCTTCTGTTGGAGTAAGATCTTCCAGAGCAATGTAAGAATTCTGAGGTGTGATATACTGGTAGTTGTAACCGTCATTTGGTCCTCCCACAGCATCCCACATTCCCATGGTAATGGGTGGAATTTCGTCTGGATATGGCTGAATGATGTGGTTCAAGTATGTCCCTTCATCATCAATGGCGTTTACTTCTTGGCTGGCGAAGTGTGATATTAACCCCTCAGAGCGAGGATTTTGATCATTCTTTTGATTTTCACCATTATAGCCCAGACCTAGCTTGTCGGACTTGTAGGGTATATCAGGGAGTTGTCCCCATACTGTGCGATCACCCTGTTCAATCATGGCTTTGGCATCTTTGAGAGAAGCCATAGTTGTAGCTGGAGTAGCTGGAATATGCTTGGTGGTAGAGATATCTGGAGATACAACCTCAAAAGCTTGATACGGAGTTTCGATGGATTCGCCCTCCATCTCAACATACTTGTCGTTGCTCAAGTGACTGACCATATATTCTTCTTCGCCATAGACTGTGACAACCTTTCCTTTTACTGGGTATTTTAACTTCTGATGCAAGGTAGAAGTTACAGCGTTTGCCCCATGTATCCAAGGGCGTCCTAGTAAACAGGAGTATGTTGGAAGAACGTCTATTACGGAAAAGATAACATCGAAAGTTTGAGAGCCCACTCTGATTGGGAGCTTAACTTCTCCGTACACCGTTCTTGTTGACCCATCGAAGGCTCTTACAACCACATTACTTGGTTGTAGCACAACTCCTTTGAAGTCAAGTTTTTCCAGTATTACCTTTGGTAACACGTTTAGAGAGGAACCATTGTCTATTAGCACATGAGACAGAGTGGTGCCGTTGCATTCGATAGAGATGTGCAGGGCCTTGTTGTGATTTCTTCCAGCAGGAGTTAGATCCACATCAGAGAAACCAAGACCATTGGGCACTGTAAGACTGGCGACACAATTCTCAAATTGGTCGATTGGGATTTCTTGAGGCACATGCGCAGCTTGAAGGAACTTCATTAGAGCTTTAGCATGAGCTTCTGAATATTTTAGCAGAGATAACATTGAGATTTTTGAAGCAGTATGCCCCAGTTGTTCGACAATATTGTAATCACTTTTGCAGATGATTTTCAATATTTCGTCCATCTCTTGCTTTGATGGATCCTCAGCAGTGATCTCTACCGGATTTTGAACTGGTTCGATCAGTGGCTCTTTGCCTCGAGTGTTGATATCTGGAATAGGAATTGGAACCTGGATTGGACTAGCAGCAATATTTGGAGAAATTTCTGGTGAAAAGATTCTTCCACTTCTCGTGATCTTGCTGGTACCCGCGATATTACCCACAGTTGGAGTAGTTAACTTTGCGGTCTCTTCAGTCGAGGTACTTTGCTTAACTCCATGAATGTAAACATTAGTGTCATATCCCCATGGGACAGCTTTGTCTGAGGAGTATGGAAATGGAGTTGGGCTAGCAATGACTACTGATGCCACTTTGAGTGTAGCAGAAATTTTGAATGGAACCTTGGTAGAGATTTTGAATGGTAAGCTGGAGATCACTGAGACGTCTTCCATTCTTATCCCGTTGGTAAAGACTTCGCACAGTACGTCCATTGAAGGGAGCCTCTCAAACATAATGATACGGCGATCCATCCATTTTTGAATTCCCATCCTCAGATTTTCACAACCATTGGGCAGGCAAGAGCAGTAAAAGCAGTCGGGGTCACACCCTGGAAAGTAACCAGCTCGGATTAGCTTTCCTTTGACTTCGCAGAGTGGAGTTGATAATTCGTTCACATCATAGATGTAAACAGTGTCCAGGATAGCGTTGACAGTTTTGTCATGCTTTGGCATAGGTGCTGTGATGACATTTGGAGTTTCTGGAGGATCGAACTCAATTTCACCAGCATCTATCATGTCTTGGATTTTATTTTTCAGGGCCCAGCAGTGATCTGCGTCATGTCCTGGACAGTTTGAATGATAGGCACATGTTGCATCAGGGCGATAATTCAGAGAAGAAGTATTGACATTCTTCGGAGGACCCCTTAATGTGATCAGATCCGCTTTAAGCAAGTGCTGCAATGCCTGAGAGATTGGCATGTTGATTTTGGTGAAAGTTCTTCTTGGTGCATCTGGTCGATGCGTATATTTTGGCTGTTGATCTTTTTGAGGTGCAGATGCGGAGATCATAACTGCCCCTACAGATTGATGCTGATCACTTTTGTGACTTGTCTGAATTTGCGCTGTATTGACCTCATTTTTGATGGGCCTTTTTGTAGTACCAGAGGAGGATCCTACTTGAATTTTTCCATTTCGAATGCCACTTTCGACACGTTCTCCGGTCAGTATTAGGTCAGTGAAACCTGATGATGAACTTCCCAGCAAATGGCTATAGAATGGGCCAGTTAAAGTGCCCATGAACATGTCGACTAGTTCGCGATCAGATAAGGGTGGTTGAACCCTTCCAGCCATATCTCTCCACTTTTGTGCATATTCTTTGAAACTTTCTTTTGGTCCCATAGACATGCCTCGCAATTGAGTACGAGTGGGTGTAAGATCAGCATTGTATTGGTACTGTTTGTAAAAAGCAGCAGCTAATTCTTCCCAAGTATGAACCTTGGTATTTTCTAGCTGGTAGTACCATTCGAGTTGTGTACCTGACAGACTTTCTTGGAAAAAGTGAATCCACAATTTGTTATCTGTTGTATGAGGTTGTATCTTCCTCACATAAGATCTCAAATGTAGTTTTGGACAAGAAACTCCATCATACTTTGCAAAGGTTGGAACTTTGAATTTTGGAGGGATGACAACATCCGACACGAGTCCCAGATCATTGAAATCTAAGCCAGGTATTTTTTGTATTTCCATAGCTTTCATACGATCCTCCAACTGTTGGTATTTGTCATCATCCTGTTCGTCTCCAGAATGATCTTCTTCTTCATTTGAAGAGAGAGAGGGTTTAGCAGAATCCTGGTTGCTTTGATTATCTTCTTGTTCACCATCACCGACTATTTCAGGGATTGGTGGCTTTTTGATCTTTTTGACAGGGATCTTGATCTTCCTTCTCAGGTAACTCAAGCCTGCAGATCCTTTAGGCTTCTTCTTCTTCTTGAGTATCAGGGCTTTCAGCTCTTGTTGCCCCTTTGCCAGTTCCAGAATTGCCACTTGAACTTGGGCATTCTGTACTTCGAGATTCTTGATGCTTGCCTCAGATTCCATCTCTTCTGACTGAAATAAACAGCGAAGAGATGAGAAACCCGTCATGTGAACCTGTTATGAAATGTGTATGACTGGATGCCATGTGTATGCAATGTATGAAATGCAAATGCAATGTATATGAATGCAATGTATGAAATGTATATGCAATGCATGAAGTGAAATGTGTGTGCAATTTTTCAAGGATCTTAGAGTTTAGATTTGTTAAAGAAGAAACAAACGTTAGTTAATCAATTTATTTCTTTTTTCTTTTTCTGCTTCTTTTTTTTTTGCTTCTTTTTTTATTTGCCTCATTTGGGCTTACAAGACAGAAATAAAATGGAATGATCCTTCAGGTCTCCCGTGGACGCTTTCTCTTTGTCCCCAGGAATGCGTTGATTCTTTGTTCTTCTTGAAGCTGTCTGGTGAGCTCGAATAGCCTTCTCTCATAGTCCTGACAGTGTTCTTTGAAGGTGTCTCTTTCCTCTTTGAGTTGAACCCAGGATTTTTGCAACTCTTCCAAGTCAGTTGGCATATCCGGGTATAGAATAACTTGAGGTTCGTAACCTTCGACTTCTGATTTGATAGTCACAGGTAGAACAGCGGGATAGGGCATCATGAGTTTTTGAGCATGAGTCCGCACCCATCTGAGGTAAAGTTCCATAGGAATAGAATTCCATTGCCCCAGAGTTTTGCTTTCTATTCTATAGACACTGTCCCAAGCCTGTATGAACCTTCGTCGGTGTCTATGAGAATCATTCTCGTAATCAAACACAATGCCACGGATAATCATGTTATGAGGACCGTTGCTTCTTGCATATCCGAATTGGCGTAGAGCTAGAGAGGGATTGTAAGTGATACCTCCTTTAATGCCAAGGAGTGGCACATTAGGGTATTCTCCACAATGGTCAATGATAGTAATGTCTCTTTGAAAGAAGTTGTTCCATCGGATATCTGAATGAGATAAAGACATGATTCTGTAAGACCATTGTGCTCTTTGTTCATTTCTCAGTACTGATCGGGGAAGATGACATGTAAACCACCTAGCCAGTAGTGGTATACAGCACATGAGAGTTCCTCGTTTCTTCATGGTACGAGTGTGTAGAGAGTGTAGGATGTCTCCCAGCAATGTTGGTACCCGGGTTACGGATTAGGAAAAGGTTGATGATGTGTACACTTATGAACTGGTCGGGATTTGGGAATAAAACCAACCCATAGATTAAAAGTGCCATAACTTCTTCAAAAGCTGGATAACTTTTGTTTTCTAGCAGTAGTCGAGCCTTTTCCAGTAAGAATTTGGCAAGCAAACCCTCAACTCCACTCTTTGTTTCCCAATTGGATTTGATTTCTGACTTTTGCAGATGTAAAGCAGCAGCAATGACTTCAGGTTTTGGTTTTCTTTCTAAACCAGTGAAAGGTAATTGATCTCAGATTGGTAATCCAATTAATTCAGAGAATTCTTCCAAAGTGGGTACCAACTGGTAATCAGGAAATGTGAAGCAATGATGTTCAGGGTCGAAGAACTGGAACAGGACCCGTATCATGTCTTCTTCAAACTTTGAGGTAACCAAATGGAGTAGGTGACCATGCTTTTCAGTGAATTGAGCATTCCTGGGGAATTCTGCTACCAAGACTTTGAGTTCAGATGGCACCGTTGAGATATTGATTCGGATGTAATCTCTGGTGGCGGGAGCCATTACCTGCAAAAACAAAAGTAAACTCTTTGATCCTTGAAATGTGTAGTGAAAAATGATGTGTTTATGATGCAAACATGTGGCACACAAAAACAAATCAAACAATAGCCTTAGGTTTAAAGGCTTGCATGAGGTTGATAGGTGATACCCTCCCCTCTGAAGTTGAGTTGGTTGAAAACCTGTCCTAGAATAGTATTCGGGTTCTATGATCCTTGGAGACAACATCTCAATACGGCGCTCGGACGACCGATCAAGAATATTCCTCGAGGATAACTAGCTTCGATCAATTTCAAAGCTAACCACTTAATAGGCCACAAGTCAAGTTCAACTAAAAGGTTCTAAGACAAATTAGTGTTAATGACACTTCGGAAGCCTAATATACTCCTTGATCGCTTTCAAGGGACATCAGTATAAACCAAAGTATCACACTAACGATGACTACCAGATCAACCGTATCGGTACATGCCGTACAGTTTCCTTGGTCTATTGTCATATACTTAAGGTATCTCGAGATTCGGGTTAGAATCTTTCACACAAGCAAAGTACCCAAGCAAACCTGTGAAAAGTAAAGCAATCAGATCAAACAATTGAAAACATCGAAATGATCTATACTCTAAAGGTAACCCCTTTTGAAAACATTTTGAATTTGTATTCCCCAGCAGAGTCGCCAGTTCTGTGGACCGTCCTTTCGGGCCATACCCCTCCGTGGGTGGGATACGTGAACTGACTCCTTTTTTTGTCGATCGGACGCTTTCGCGTCACTTTTGAAAAAGTTTACAGAGTCGCCACCGACCTTTTATTTTATCCAATGAAGGAAAGGTTTATAAAAGAAACAGAAAAAAGACCTTTGAGAGATTCTGGGTAAGGGGGTAGGTTATACAAAGGGAAGGTGTTAGCACCCTTTGTATCCATGGTTATCCATGGGCTCTTTAGTTTGCTTAGCTCATTTGCTTTACTTTTCAATTGATTCGGAATGCTTTACCTGTGTTTTTGAAATACCTTTGCAAATAGAATTTGTAATGATCCTTGTGCGGATATATACAAATGTTTGTTTATCTTTCGAAAGATGTTTTGAAAAGAACGTTAATTTTGTAATGATCCGTGTTTGGATGTATACAAAATATTGTCTTTTGGAAAATTTGTTTTAAAAAAACAACAGTGTATGAGAATTTTGTTTGTTTTGATTTTGAGCAAGCAAACTAGGAGGTCTACCCTGAGTTAGGAGGTCTTTATCCTTGTTCCCTTTAAAAATCTATCCATTCGTCGGATATAAACAAAAGGTTCGATTTTGTACTCGAAACAGTAGAAATGTAACTTTAATTTTGAAAAGAGTGAAAAGGGGTTACCCTAGGAGGTGCAAATGTGATTGTGATTGAATTCAGATATTTATCTTTGAAGTTAGTGATCTGACGGTTCAGTTTTATCTTTGACATACACGCAGTTTATATGGGTGCTGGAAATTAAAATGCGGAAATGTAAAGTGCAGAAAGTAAATCTACGCTATTACATCGATTGTGCGGGAAATGTAAACTAGCCTATTTACATGAATTTGACATCCTATACATTTATCTAGGAATTTTAAATTGCAAGAAATAAAAGGCATATTTTTGTATTTTTGTGATTTATTTTAAATATAATTAATGCATTATTAATTAATTTAAAATAAAGAAAAGATGGAAATATGATTAAACCTAGCAAATAAGTTTAAAAATATGTACAAAATGTTTGTTAATTGATTTTAGAACAAAACTAATTTTTTTGGAATTTTTGAAATTTGTTTTTGGATATTTTAAGTTAATCAAAACATAATTATGCAAATAATTACACAAATAATTAAAACTTAAAGAGAAAATTATCCTAAATATGTACAAAATTAGTTTATGATATATAAACAATATTTAACACAAAGAACATTTTTTTTTATGAATTTTTGATTGGTTAGAAAAATTAAAAAGCAAATATATAAATATACTAACTAATTATGAAAAATATTGAAATTATAAAGAAAAATAAAATATTTTTATTTCAGAAAATAATATATATTTTTAGAAGCCTAAAATATTTTTTGTGGGATTTTTTGGATTTTTTAAGTATTTTTAATTAATTTTGCAAAGAAAATAAAATAAAAATAGAAAATGAAAAAAGATACTGATCCTGTGTGGTGAGGAGCTGAGGCTCCATGGTGTGCATGCATGTCAGATGCGTTGGATTGGAATATTGAATGAGATCAAGGGCTCAGATTGCAAGACACATGATGTAATGATGGGATTGCATGTATTGAATTGGTGGGGAGACCAAAGTCAGACTGGCCCCACCTCTTTCTTGCGTGGACAACGACCGGTTGACTGACGAACCACGCTGGGACGCGTGGTCGTCTTCAACCTCCAGACCTCACGTTTTTATATACAAATAGCGGGGGTTTTAAACCTCCCCTATTTTTACGATAAAATGCAACTTTTGAATAGCTTCATCAACCTGCAAAGATAAGCATTAGTAGCAAAAGAAGGCAACCCAGATCCACTAAACATGATGTCCTGAGTTCATTGGTGGTGTCAGTTTCTTTGTTTGAGGCCTGTAGCCATGGGTTCGAAGAGATTCAAGTAAGAACACTCATATGCATGTGTTAATGGTATAAGGTTATTCTCACGTGGGAACTCTCATGTTAAAGCCCAGATCACTCATATAGGACCTCATGAACATATTAAGATGATTAGTTTACATGGAAATTGATTGCATATAAGAAAACGAAAGTAAAGGGCATATGTACATGAAGAACTTTATGTGCACTATACGACTCTCATGGGACTATATTATGAGTTCAATCTTACTCTATGTTGTTTGAGAAGATGATTGGAAAGCTTTGTTTGTATTAATATTGATTGAAATATAGAATTTGAAAATTACAAAGTTATGGAATTTTGAGAGAATTTTATGATAAAGATGGCTATGCTCTTGTTCTAATTCGTGTGTCCTCTTATTGTGGATGTAGAAGAGCTCCTTTTATAGCCCAAAGGCTGCTTGGAAGTGAAGCAAGAAGCTTTGTTGTCTTTGTTGAAAGTTTGGTTTTTAAAATATTAAAAACCTTGAATTTTTGACCAAGTCTTGACTCCATTCAATGCTATTGCCTTGTGCACCAATCCTCTGCAGAAAATTGAAGGTTCTTTGATGAGTCATGCTTGATTTGTAAGCTACCATTTATCCATGCATTTTCCTTTTAATTTTAATCTTAAAGTAAGATAAAATCATGCAAAAAATGGATAAAAAAGGTATGGGCTTAGTCTTGGTCGTGGGAGGCCCATAGTAACATGGAAGTGATGTTTGAATGCTGAAAACTTGGCTTCATTTGGAAAAAAAACATTTTTGAGCAATGTTGATTTCATGCATTTTCCCAAAATTTAGCCAACTTCAACAAGGTGTAAATCCTTCAATTTTTGTCATATGAAGGAGATCTTGCACTTTTTAGAAACCTCAAAGAGTCCTCTAACCAATGTCTTTGGTCTCATGTCAAAATGATTTTTGAAGCTCCTTGTGTGTCCTTTTGAAAAAAGTGTCTTTTTGTTGACTTTGAAAATGACCTGTAATGTCTTTGGTCATATTTTTCAAATGGTGAATCCAATGACCATGGGATCAATGGCATTTGAAAGATAATTGAATTTCCTTCAAAACAAGCTTTGGTTTGAATTTTTTGGATGAAGGATGAGAGAGTTATGATCAGTCAAAGTTGAGTTGACTTTTCAGGCAAAAACCCTAATTTTGAATCTTAGGGTTTTGTTGATTTTTGATCTTTCCTTGATGAATTATGATCATCCAATGATCAAATGTTGAATCCTTTGACAAAATATGGACTTTGACAAAAAATTTCATTTTTGACTGTCAGTTGACTTTTTTGGTCAAACGGGTCGTCTGTTGACTGTTTGAGCTGCTGACGGTGCGTCTGAGTGAATTGAAGTTTGAAAATTTGTATGATGGTACTTTGAGATGTATGGATGTATATGAAATCCATTTGAGCTCTCAAAAACTTGTTGCTCCTGTTAAAACAAGAAAAACCCTGATTAGGGACTGTCTGTATAGGAGGCAGTTAAGCGTACCTGATTTTTGTGCAGTGCTGAGTTTCTGCTAATCATGTGATATTCAGAAGACTTCTAACACAAAAATCTTGGAAATTTGAATTGTGAATGATTGATTTGATTGATTGTACAAATCACTGTGAATTGTACTGTCTGCAGTTTGTCTGTCAACCGACTGTTCGTGTATTGAAGCAGCAGTTAAAGTGAAAAAATCAACTGTCAAAGTTAATTTTCTTTTTTTGTTGTTATTTTTGTTTTTGTTATATGTGAAGCATGAAAAATTTATTTACATGACTTGTTAGAAAACAGAAACATAATAACAGATATTTACAGTATGCGGGTAAAATTACCGATAATAACCTGAAAATTGTTTACTGCACAGAAATAGAAATATTTGACTGGCAGAAAACACACAAGTTAAGATTTGATTTTTGAAAAAGAGATTTGAAAAGATTTTGAAAATAATAGAATATAGTACAAAAGTTAGTGGGAAAACAAAAACAATTGTTACCAGTACAGTGTGAGTTTCCTGCTTTTGCGCCTGCAAAAAGATTTAACCCTGCATGAACTGTGTTAGTACTATTTATCTGTAAAATAAATAAATAGTATTTGTGAAGTAAAGAACAGTATTTGGCGTTTGCGTAAGAATAAATTCCACTGTAAGCCAAGTTACTGTGTAAGAAAAATTCTGAAAACCAAGTTCTTCATATGTCAGGATATTTTGAAAAAATCCATGTTTATATGAGACTCTTAATTTTCATATTGAAATTTTCCTGAAAAAAGAAGTGGGCAAATTTTGGGGTATAACAATCGGGATCGGATCAAGAACCCTCTGAGGCATCTTAGGTTTTTTTCCATACATCCGGTCTCCTTGATTCATTCTAGGGGCATGAACATTTTGACGTGGAGGCAATGGCACTTGAAATCGAGGGAGAGCTCCCTGAGGCATCCCATGAGTGAAAAGAGATCCTATTGGGGAGAAGGAATCAACAACTTCTGTTGCAGCAACAGGAACAACGTCACCTTCCTTCCTTAATACCGTCTTCAGAACTTCCATGACCAAGCTCAATTGAGTCTTCAACTGACTATTTTCCTCCTTTAGTGCATCCTGATTATGGACCAATTCTTGCATTTCCAACATAAGATGACCCATTTGTTCCCTCATCTCATCCATTTCCTCACGGAGTTGTTCCATAGTTGACCTTGGAGTTGTGGCAGTGAGAAGTCAAATCTGTTGTTGATCTTGAAATCTGGATAGAAATGGTCCCATAAGTCTTTGAAAGAACCATGAAATGCATGATAGTATGAATGCATGTTTCATTTATGAGGGATCCTCAAGTTTTTTCGCACACTTTTTTTTTGGAATCAAAGCTCTCTTTTTTTTTTTATAGAATATCTTTTCTTTTCCTTTTTTTTGATTTTCTATTTCCCTTTTTTTTTTCTTTTTTCTTTGGAAATAGACTTTAGGATCCCCCACATATGAAGCGGATGAAGCGATGATGTTATGCAATGCAAAAGCATGGGATCAAGGTCCATATAATCTTATAAACCACTGTGCAATCTCCGGATAAATGATGAAACATCTCTGCATAGGTCAAATGTCACAGGATCAAAGGTTCGACGCCTTTTTGAAATACCAGGATATCAAGCACCATGAGAACGGACCAAATAAAGGTCCGACCTCAAATATGAAGAAGCAATGGTATGTAGGAGCCAAGGTTTCCTGTCCCACCCCAATCTCACGGGTATGAAGTCTAGACACGGACAAGTGGTCCCTAATGGTCACTAGGGTCTACAGTTCCCATGGGGTACAAAGTGTTTGAGGCAACAAGGGTGCCAGACACAGTGTTCCATGAAAGAACCTCGCCCAGTTGTGGTACCCCATGTTGAACTCGATCGTAGCAAGGGCCACGGGAGCCAACATGAGCATCCACGCTAATCCTATGTGTCACTGGCCTGGGTAGTGGGCCTTTTACCTCACAAAAACCCCCCACCTGCAAAACAGAACAGAAGACCCCAAGGAACACAGAATATAATCCATATGCATGATGTGCAAACAAAAATAAACATGATATGCAAGCAGAAAATAAACATGCAAACATATATACAAGATATAGACATAAAGCAAGTAAACACCCAGTAAATAAACAAACAAACGCAGGCTAGGATCGACTCACTAAGGATGGACCAGCAACAGGTCTAGCAACATCCCCAGCAGAGTCGCCAGCTGTCGCACGCTCGCGAAAATGAACAGAGTCGCCACCAATATATTTATCCCATAAGGGAAAGGAATATCAGGAAACCTAACAAATGAAGGAACAGGGTCTTGCGACCAGAGAATCTAGGTGCGGGAGTCGGTTACGCGAGGGGAAGGTATTAGCACCCCTCACGCCCATCGTACTCGATGGTATCCACCTATGTTTGTTTCTATCTAAAGGGTGTGTACTATGTCTAAACCTATATGCGAATGAATGCAAAAGAAATACGGGGAAAAGAAGGAATATTTACAAATGTGCTCGTTCAAGCCCCGCGACTTGATGCCTACGTATCCTTTTCAGGAATCAGAGCGCCGTAGTTCGGCTCTATAGTTTTGTTTGTTTTTGTGTTTTTTAGTTGGGCGGAGTTAACGCTCGCGCTCTTGCATAAAGGGGACAGCCTAGGATGCAATGGAGCGGAGATAACAATGCCCTTAAGAAAGGAGAGAGAAGAGAGAGAGTTTGAGTGTTTCGAGGAAATCCCTAAAGCAAGGGAAACTCGAGTTACTCTTTGGTTTGTGTCTTTTAACGTTGGGAACTTACGCCCGAATGGAACCCTAAAGCAAGGGAGATCCAAGCACTCGAACATTCCCTAAAGCAAGGGGTGTTCAAGCTTCCATTCCCTTTTTAAGATTTTCACTTTTTTTATTAGTGTTTTAAGTATTTTCTTGGTATTTTTTTTTAAGGGAATTAAAATCAAGCATTTGTTAAGTGTTTTAAAGTTGAAAAGGAAAAGAAACTAGCCTAAGTATGAAGGGAATTTCTACCTAATGTTATCATGGTTTCTACCTAAGGTTAGGAATAAAAGACACATGAAAAATAAAGCAAAAAGTGGAGTATATGAAAATAGCATAAGAGCATGAAATAGAACAAGTCAAAATATAGCACAAAAGTGAATTAAACGTACTATTATTTTTATGGTTTTTATGAAAGAAATGAGTTCAAAAAGATTAATGTCAAAATTAACCTAACATCTACTTGTTTTTATGAGTTTTTTAATATGAAAAATATCAATTAAAGTGACCAAGATTAATTCCTAAATATGATCTAAAAGTCTAACAAATTTTATTGATTTTATTGTTTTTTTTTTTCACTAAGAAAAATAATAAGGAAAAACATATAAAAAATCTAACTCTTAATACTAAATGGTGTAAATCAAGGGGTGAGGAATTGAAATACATGGTGCAGTCAGGAACAGGGCGCAGGCCCAGAGGATAGGCCCAGGGGGTTTTATTGTGACAGTTTCTAGCAGCCAAAACGTGTTACGGGCCACACATGGGGTGTATGATTAGCAAAACGGCCCAAGGAATTGTATGTGGTAGATTTGCCAAAACGGTATGGGCCTAAAGGGGGGTGAACGCAGGAATTCGGTGGCCCATAGGTTTCCTTGTATTGATCCATTACCATTTTTTTTTATCCAGATTTTATTATGAAAAGAAAATAACGAAATTAACAATTAATGAAAACAAAAAAACGTGAGATTGGGAAATTAGGGTTGAACGTGTGACCTTTGGAGTCTTGGAGTCAGACTTTCCCCTCTCTTCTTCCTAAAGCAAAACGGCGCCGGTAGCCTCAACCTTTCTCCGATCAACAAGATCCACAGCGCCGCTGTGATGCCCTCAAGCGACGAACTTTGCGTGTCTCCGATTATCCTTCGCTTCGAATCTACCGAAGAAATCCGGAGCTTCTTCAATCTCGGCAAGAGTACCGATGACTTCGTCTGACCTTCTTCTATTCATTTCTCTACTTCTGAACCATTGGCGTTACTATATGTTGAGGAGATGACGTTGAAGATAGAGTTAGAACCGCTATGGCAGATGAAGATTGACGCGCGTGAAGAGCTATTGCAGAGAGGTGAGGATTGATGAAGACTCTCGATTGAAGAATGAAGATGATGTGTGAAGTTGTTGTAGTTAATTCTGAAGGTTCGTGATGGTGAGGACTGAAGATTGTTGGTGAATTGAAGGTGATGATTGTGCTCTGAGGAAGATGAAGATTGATTTTCAGTCGGAGTCTGACGGTGCTTCAACGGCAACGAAAAATGGAGAGAAATTCAGAGAATCTTCAGGTAATACTTCGGTTCTCTAAAGCTTCATGATGCTTCTTCTTTTGCGTTCTCCTCTATGCGCTTCCGAATTTCCTCTTTCCTCTATTCTTTTGATTTTCAAATTTTCACGTTGCGATATTGTTGTTGTTCTTGATTTTCTGAGCTTTGCGTGGAGAGTTTGAAGATTTGTGATGAAGTCAGAATGAGAGAGATGGATGAATGATGGAGGGAAGATGAAGGTTGAAGTATATGATGGTGAGTGAAGTGTGAGAATGGCGTGGAGAAGATGAAGATGGATGAGAGGAGAATGTGAGAGTGATGAAGAGTGAAAGGTGAGTGTGATGAATGAAGCGTGTCTTTGAAATATGGAGGGAAGTCTTGTTATATAGGTTGAGGGAGGAGGATTGATGGCCTTTGGATTTGGATTCTGTTAGGGATTTTTGAGGGTGGAGATTGATTCGGTTACAGTTAGTTTTGATTCTGTTTTGGTTGTTAGGATTAGAAGAAGTTGGTTAGAGAGCTGTTATGATAGTTATTCTGTTTGTAGAAGTTAGTTATGGGATTCAGTTAGTGAGGTTTGTTATAAAGCTGTAAGTTTCCTAACTGTTAGGGAAGTTAGTTAGTGTGAAACTGAATTAGTTACAAATAACTGTTCTGACTTTTCTGGTTGAATATGCAGGTCCTAGTTTGGTTTTCTGTGGCAGATTGGAATGTTGGATACAAGCTTACTTGTAGTATCAAGGTAAAACTAGGGTAGAAGGTATTTGATAGGAGTTTTTGTGATTTGAAAATTAGTGTATGGATGGTTAATTGCTAGGGCTTGTAACTCTGTTAGTAATGGTTGTTATGATGGTTGAAGTTGGTTAAATGTTAGTTAGAACTCTGTTTGGAAGTTTTGAGTCAGTTTGGTAGTTATGAAAATAGGCTGTTAGTTACTTGTTTTTCTGTTGAAGTCTGTTATGTGACAGTTACACATGTTTTTTCTGTTATTGAATGAATGGTGTAGTTTCTGTTATGTTAGTTTTTCTTGACTTTGAGTCTGAATTCCCTGTTCCAATTGACCTGAATATGATGTAGAATTGCTTTGGATTTATGCTGTTTTTTTGGTTCTGGATATTTATTGAATAAGGGATGATGCTGAACCGTTATTCGATGATAACTGATTGTTTTTTGTGGTGCTGGAAGCAGGTTTGTGGCATGAATGGGGGTCTTATAGTAGCTGCATTTGGCTCTGTTTTGCATTGATGCAGGGCTGATCTTGAATGGATGTACTTTTGCTTTGGATTTGCTAGGCAGCTAGCACTGAGTAGCTAAGGGGTAGGTTGTGAACTGGTTTAGGATTTAGATGATGTAACTTTGATATCCGCTTTTTTCTAGAACCGCATTGTTGCTCATATCTGCCTTCTTGAACCGTATGCTTAAGACCATGTGACATGATACTGGAAATGGAGCTGAATGAAGTTGAACTGATGGATCTTTTATGGTTGTCATTTGTTGTGGCAGGTATGGTGTTGTTTGGATTTGTTGATCTTGGTAAGGGAATGTAGGCATTTATGAAGAGCTGGTGCAGGTTTTGACATATGGTGAGTATTAATCTTTTGAACTTGTGTATGAATTTGACACTTAATCGCAGACTGTCTTGAAGTAGAATGAATAGACCTTGTATTGCATTTGTGAACATGTCTTGACTTTGACATAGCTTGGAACTGATATGGTTTTGGCATGGATGTATTGTGGATTGGTTTAATGACTATTGGTTGCTGGATTTTATATTGATTTTTATTGTTTTGCAATGGGTTATGCAGGGTTGTTTGAATATTTGCGTGGTTATGTATGGAGCTGACCCACCTATGGATTGTGGCAGGTTCTTTTGGAAGCTTTGCAAACTTTTGGGTATGTTTCAAGTCATGAAGGCATTATGGAGAAAATTTTGGCAAATGATGAAGAAACAGCGAACCTGGTTGAAGATGATAGGTCTAGGTCATTGTTGGGTTTGAGTCAAAGTTGGTCAACGGTTTGACTTAGTCAACTGTTGACCAAAAGTCAAAGTTGTTTTTTTGTAATTTTCTTGACTTTGTTTTGTAGATAACGGTGGACTCTTGATCTTTGTAATTAAATCTGATCTTGGTTTGAATAATGGAATGTTGACTTTTTCAAGTAAATTTGAACTGTATTCTTTTATCTCCAATGCCTTTATTCAAATTTCCAATTTTTCTTCAATATTTGCACTCAATCTTCAATAGCAATCACGCCATGACCCAAATTGGCCCTATTCCAAACCATAATGCCATGAATGTTGTTTGGTAAAGTACATATGAATCCTCATAACCTTGATGTGAAAGAACAACGTGGAATTGACTGGTCACCAAAAGCCTCAAAACACAAACCTTAATTAAAAGAGTCTCATCCAATAGAATTAGGGAAATAAACCCTAAGTCAAGGAATCCATGTACATAGAAACCGTATAATCAAATGCTTTCCAGAAGATTTGTACCAATCACCATCTTGATTAAGTGCCAAACAGCTCTTTTGAGGGAATAAATAACATTTTGCCAAGGCCTATGTGAGACTCCAGCTTATTTCACGACCCTTGATCCCTTGTTAGACTATTGATTAATGAATGCATGATGTGTTATGTTAAATGACCTAATGGAAGTATGTACATGAGATTGTGAAATGCATAAGTCTAAGCCGGATAGCATTAAAAAGGGGTAGGACAAATTTGGGGTATGACAGGATGACGGAGAAAAGAAAAAGTTCTAAGAAAAAGAAGGTAGATCCTGTGATACCAAGCCAACATCTACCATACCCCCACGCTCCATCAAAGTCAGACAATGCCAGGCAATATAACAGGTTTATGAGTATCTTCAAGCAACTCCATATAAACATACCATTTGCCGAAGCATTAGAGCAAATGCCCAAATATGCTAAATTTATGAAGAAAATGCTCACAAAGAAAAAGGGATGCATAGATGAAGAAACTGTGGTGCTTGATGCTCAATGTAGTGCTATAATCCAAAGAACTACTCCAAGAAAGGAATCCGATCCGGGGCGAGTAACCTTACCATTAAATATTGGAGGTAATTTCACTGGCGATGGGTTAATTGATCTGGGGTCGAGCATCAACCTAATCCCTTTATCTATTGTCAAGAAGCTAGGGAATATTGTGATGAAGCCCACTAGCATGACTTTACAATTGGCCGACAAGTCTATCACTTCACCCTATGGAGTGATTCAGGATCTGCTCATTAAAGTAGACAAATTCTTTTTCCCGGTAGACTTTGTGGTTGTTGACATGGAAGAAGATCATGAGGTACCTGTGATTCTAGGAAGGCCATTCATGAAATCCGCTCGAATGATGATTGATCTGGATGAAGGGATCATGAAAATAAGGGTGCAAGATGAAGAGGTAAAATTTAATCTGTTCAAGGCCAAGAAGCATCTTAAGAACAAGAATGATATCTTCCAAATCGATACAACTGAGGGAACAACCAAGGAAGACAAAAATCAACCTCCGAGCTACTTCCAAGTTGGACAAGAGGTACTCCTGTGCAACTCAAAACTAAGATGTCTCTCGGATAAAGCAACAACAAAATGGTCTGGACCATTGATAGTAAAAGATATAGGCGACCACGGTGCCATTATGGTAGAGAATCCACTGACAAAAGAGAGGAGAACCGTTAATGGAAAACGGTTAAAAGAGTTCTTCGGGGGAGTGGAGCAACATGCACAATTTTTAGTTCCTTGAAAGCATGAACCGTCGAGCCATGCGACGTTAAACGAAGCACTTTGTGGGAGGTAACCCACACTTCTAATGTTTTGTTTTGTTTAGTTTTTATTTCAGGAAATAATCAGGGAACCCGTCTGGTGAAAGCTAGGAGGCAGCAATTGATATTGCGTTACTCTCTGTAAGTCACCCTCTCGGATTTGTTACGAAACATTGAGGTCAATGTTTAGTTCAAGTTTGGGGGGTGGAGCTATTTATTTTTGAATTGTTCAAATTTTCTGTTTGTAGTTAATTATGTACTCCCAGTTAGAGTAAGTAGTCCCATAACAAAACGAGAATCTCAAGCAAAGTATCAACAATGAAGCAACATGTATGAAAGTGGTAGGAAGTGAATGTTCAAAATTTTTCAGTTTCACTCTCTTTTTCAATAAGTGACAAGGCAGGTATGAATTTTTGAACTCAAACTCCTAATGTGTGCAATGAAACTTAAGGTGTTAGTAAATACTGTCAGAAGTTCTTTATGGTACATTGTTTATTGGACCAGCTTAGCCTTAACCATTGTGAGGAAAGCTTTCCATTGTTTACTATATGTAGGAGACCATCAATTATTTTGACTTGTTCGTATCATGCTAAACCGGTTGTTGCATCGTCTGTGGAAATCTGTGGAAGTGATTTAGGCAATTGTTTGAATTTGAGAGTTCTTTGAGCCGACTCCACCGTAAAAATTATTTTCTTCTGTGAGAGTGTGATCCTTTGCTAACCATTCTTTGAGCCTGAGGTCAAGGTAAGTATCATAACATGCACCAAGGAAAATACCTGGTGAGTTGTGATCTCAATAAAAAGTTTTGTTCTGGATCATCAACCATAAAATTTGGTGATGTGTTTTCTCTTTGACCCTTTTTAGAAAGTAGGGGAGCATTCATATAATCTGAATACAGGTTGATCTCCAAGTTGGGGAGAGTCACATTCAAAAGAAGAGTAAGTACTTATGGTAATCGGTGAAAGAAAAAAAAAAGGTCGTAGCTTGAAAAAAAAAAGAAAGAAGTAACAACGTTTGAATATAACGGTTGTTGAAAAAAAAAGAGAGAAAAAGAAGAATCAAGCTACGAATGAATGAAAAAAGATGGACAGGTAAAGGAATTAGAGTGTTAGAGAAAAAGAAATAAGTTATGAATTGGATGCTTCCCTATATTAGGAACAACCCTTGATTATCTTCTTTTCTTTGAATCTAAACCACATTACAACCATAGAAAGACCTTCTGATTCTCAGATTCCACAGTACTTGATGCTAGCAATTTGGTGAACGTATGATATGGATTTCTGTTGATTTAATTGTTTGGATGAGTGTTTAACCCCTCTTTGAGTCATCATATTTTCTGATGAGAGTGATTAGTGCTGATTCAACTCCAATTGTGTAGTGTTTTGAACTTCTGGAGGTAATTTGCTTTCAAAGTTTGTTTCATGTGTATATTCTGAGTTTGCAGGTAGAAGAGGAGTATTTGACTTAATTACTGTATTGAACCACTTGAGAAAAACTTTTTGAAAAACCTGTTGCATGATTGTCGGTAAACTTTGCTGGAGGTAAGTAATTTTGTTTAGGGACAAACAAAACTCTAAGTTGGGGAGAGTTTGTTAGGAGTAAATTAATGGTAAATTCATGTGTTAATATAAGTGATTTAGTCTCCAAACCAATGTAAAATGTGATAAATCCATAGGTTTTTATTAAGAATTGAACTGAACAAGTTTAGTTCATGCGTAAAGCAAATCGAATCACTTGTGGGTGTTATTGTTGCAGGTTTAGAGCTGAATTGAAGCTTGAGAAGAACATGAGGAGTAAAGAGAGCTGGAAGTCTCAAAGGCAGAAGAAAAAGATGGAAATTGAAAAGGGCGCGCCGCGGAAGTCCTGTGAGGCGGCGCGAAAATATCTCTGTTTGTGAGCGCGCCGCGGGAGTTCTAGTCAGCGTCGCGCCAAAGTTTCTGTTTGTGAGCGCGCCGCGCCAGTCCGATGCCGCGCCGCGGCCTCGGCGTTAAAAGCCCAAAACTTCTATTTAAAAGCCCTAGCTTCCAAGGGTTAGAGAACTTTGGAAAGAGCGAAATTAGGAGAGGAATCTGAAGGTGCAGCCACAATTATCAATTGAAGACCAATTCTCTATCAAGCGAAGACATTCCTTTGATGAAGATGAATTCTTCCATTAATCTTTGTGTGTTCTTCATGTCTATGGAGAGCTAAACCCCTTTTGTTGAGTCTAAGGTAGTAGTTAACCTATGAATATACAATACCATTGATTAATTCCTGTGAACAATTATTTGAATTCATTATCAATAAGAAACCTTGTTTTTATTCTTAAATTATCGTTGAATCTTTGATCGAAAGAAAGGATTTAACTTTTGCCCTAGGTTACTATATTGATTCAATTGCACTTTGCAGAGATGGAATTGTAATTGGGTTTTCATAATTATCGTTCTTAATTACTATTATCGTTATTGATATTTGGAGAGATCGAATCTCATACCGGTAAAAGTTATCTAATTTGATTTGCAGACATGGAATCTTATTTGAGGATAAGTGAAGATAATGATTCAAAGGATTGTTCTATTGTGAATTAATTAATAATTGTATAGGATTAGGTTGATGAACCCTAAAGACTCAACATATTTCTTTACTTGTTAACACAAAGTCCTTTACTTGCTTTTATTTTATTATTTGCTTTTGATATTAGAAGTATAAAACAAACCAAACTCAATTTTCCTAACTCAAAATAAACAACTATAGAACGGCAGTGATATTAACCAATCCCTGTGGATACGATATATTACCGAAAATATTTACCCAAAAATACTTTCAACACTAATTAAAACAGATAAACTGCAAATTCTATATATTACAATTGCATGGATACACACACAAAAAATAAATAAGTAAATAATGAAAATATTTGGGCCCAAATCCCACTTGCTTAGATATCTGAAGGTTGAGTACAAGCAATGGTTTCCCTTTTCTTCATGAATTATCACTCAACTTTGATACTTCAATCTCGATAACTTTATTCACCTTTGTGTGTGTGTGTGTGTATCTGCTTTTCTATTCAATGATAAGGTAGTAACTCAACTGAAAATAAAATAGGCACAAACAATTCATTAGCAATTTATAATAGCTTCCCCTCTTCATTAGATTGGTACATGCGGGACACATAACAAAATAAAAAGAAATACAAATAAAAATACAAAATCATATACTATCATCGGGGTGGTAGCAGTCACAAAACTGATTGCTACTTCCACTTCCCTTTAGATTTTCTACATATTCAGCACACGCTAAATTTTAAAATCGATTGAAAATAAATTAACTCAAAACAACACTAAAAACTCAAAACATGCTAAATTTTAAAATTGATTGAAAATAAATTAACTCGTCTGAAAATAAAACATGTTACCAAATCAAAGGTTGCTTCCCACGCAACGCTTATTTAAGATCCTTAACTTGACTGTTTTCTCCTAGGTTAAAGCATAAACGGAGTCCAATACTTTATCAATTTCTTTGCTTCCATCTGATTTGTTGCCAAAATAGATCTTCGGGATATCCTGTTGTTGAAGATGTTCATGTTGGATATCTATGTTTAAGCAAATTTTTTCCTTTGTAACTTCATACACAACCAAACCATCTTCTCTTGGTACTCTTGCTCTTTTCCTAAGGCTATTCTTCACATCATATTTTTCTACTCTTGATTCAGTAATTTCATCAATGGTGTGCATATGTCTTCTTTTCTCTCCCCTTGAACTCACCACTTCACTTCTCGACTCAACAGAACTTTGATTCTCATTCTCTGGGTTATCCATCGACCACCGTATTACCTAAATCCCTCACTCAAACTAGCCCAAGCTGCCATTTGTTACGACAACTGAGCGATTTATGCAACACCTTCTTGAGTGGCTTGCATAAACTTACCAAGGTTTCTTATAATTGGGATGATATCCTTAGTGGTTTATCTTGAGACGCTTCTAGGTTGAAACTTTGAAAGTGATTACTATCCGAATTACAGTTTGAATGCTTATCCCACCTTGGATAGGTATTGAAGAAAGGGTCTGGCTCAATATAGTTTCTCGCATATTGTGCCTCTGCAACATAACTCTAGTGTACAATGACCTTCACCAAAGAAATTACATCGCAACATTCCAACAAAACTCCATATATGATCAATTTACTAGACAAATGTCATTATTTAAATTGTGCTGAAAAATGCTCGTTTCTTCGCAATTTCATCAAGATTTCTTCAAAAAATCACTAAGTCCCTATTTCTTCCTCTTACAAGATTTTTCTATACTTCTTCACACTTTGGTATGAATTTTGCTCATTGTTCCTTCAATTTCATTCGAGATTGCTCGTACAAATCACACAAGGAGGACTATCATTAAAAGGTCATGAGAAGGATGGGTAAGAGATATGAGAGCAAATTCAATAGGTGTAACTTTCAGCATACAGGAAAAGATGGTTAAAAACAAAATCTCAACTATTCTTACAGAGGCAAAGGGATCCAATGTCTTAAATGCAGATGCTTTGGACATATTCAAGCAAAATGCTCAAGTTTTTCAAGGAAAGAAAGAAAAATCTACAATGTCAATAATCTTGAAAATGATGTTGAGAACATTGTTACCAACAACCCTGGAAATATCATTGGTAATTCTACGAGTAATGATGATCATGTCCATGAAGATGTTGAGGTTGATATTATTGTAGCCCATGTTGATGTTGTTAATAACAATAATACGAAAAAGAAAATCTGCATAAAAAATAAAGAAGGCTAGTGTAGTAGAAGATGTAGAAGAAGATGTTAATGATAACTTAAATGACATAACGGTGCCTCTGAACAAGAAAAGTAATGAGATCGTTACTAGAAAGAAGGCACAACTTATAGCACAAGAATATGCTCATATCAAAGGGGTTGGTTTTGATGAAGCTTCTACTCCTATTGTTTATATTGAAGCCATCACAATGTTGATAGGTTTGTCTTGTAGCCTTATGTTCACACTTTATCATATGGATGTGAAAAATGTCTTCTGCAATAGGTACTAGAATGTGAAATTCAACTAGGAAGTTAGTAATTATGTCACTGACATGGATGGTGTCATTGAGAAGAATGATTATGTGGAAGTCTGTCAGGATGCTAGTACTTAAGTCAACGACATTAAAAGTGTCACTTGATGAAAGTCTATTTCAATTAATGTTAAGTACGATGTTAGATCATCTTGTTCAATAAATGCAAGATGAATTCGAGATGGGCATGGTAGGTAAACTTTCCCACTTATCTATTTTTCAAGTGAAGCAAAGGAAGGATTACACCTATGATTTCCAAAATATATATGCTGAAAGTAGTCGCAGTCAATCGTTGTGGAGTAAATGAATGCTTAAAGATGTGACACATGATGTAATTATATTACTATGTGACAACAAGTTATTATATTTCAACTTTCAAAAAGATCATAATTTTAGTTTTTGCTTTCGTGCCATAAGCTAATCTTTGAAGCTGCAATTTCCTCTACAAAGTTCTAGAGTCAATCTAAAAGCATGTTAGGAACAAGGAAATATTTGAATAATTATGAAATTCCAAAGAAGACATCAAAGAAAAATCATGTGGTGTGTTTCCTTGAAGAAGTGTTAATATGTGTTATATGTGCACTTTGCCTAAAAATAGCCAAAAAGGAAAATTGTTGTTTCTTTGATTGGCTTGTTTTTATAGACAAAATGGAAAGCAAGATGTCTAGAACATGTTGTGTGACATCTTGGTGTGCATGCTACATTGATTGGATTCTCATGCACTTCAAATTTGTTTCAAGATTTGTACAGTCCAAGTTTCTGCTAAAGTTACTTGACATAAAGATTTGGTTGTAAGCAACTTGTTGAACAAGATGTATGTAACATGTTACGTTACATCTTGGTACGATGAGAAGTTTACTATTGGGACAAGTTTGTTAATCCAAATCAGTTTGAAAAAAGGTTTTATTAAATCATAATCCATAAAGGTTGAAGAAGATTTTATTGTATATGGTTTAATTAAAATATTTGGATTTAGTTTAAATAAGAAGATTTAATTTGATTGGACTTAAGTTGAAGAAAAAATTTATTTGAATATGCTTTGAAGGAAGATTTGGTTAAATTTATCATTGATATGCAAAGATATTGATTGTAGATTTATATTCCATGAAGAGTTCTTATTGAATTTGTTTTTTACAAGATTTGGATTTGCGCTTAATGAGAAAATCTCCAATCTTAATTAAAGATGATTTAAAGTGTGGTTCATTTTTTGCAAGAGATTTATTCCAAATCCTATACTTGAGAAATTGGAATTGTGATTTATATCAAAAAAATATTTGATTTGATTTGTTCAAGATTCAAAATTTTGGACATATGTCAAGCCAAATGTTCCACGATTTGTGAGACATCTAACTTGAACTGTTATTTGGTGAGCAAGATAAATTAAAGTAAAGGATTTTGTCTTTCAATCAAGTGTATTAATCTAAATATAATTGGACAATTTATGAAGATAAAATATTTAATAATACTAGGTAATCATAAAGCTTTGCTAGAAGCCAATTATGTTTTTTGGACAAAGATATTTGACCAAATACTAATATTATTGGGTCTTATGAGGTCACACAAATAGTAACATAAAGATTATATTGGGAGGTTATGAATTAGAAAATAAATGATCTTAAAAGGGATGATTAAGTCACATAATGTATGATATTATGAGCTTAATCAATCCTCCTCCATTTAACCTTATATACGATAGAGGTTACATGAGAAATATTCACCATTTTATCATCATTCCAAGAGATAAATTCTAACTTTGGAGTGTGTCTCCTTGCATTATCTTCCTCTTATCTTTCGGTTCTCCCTAGCCACAAAAGCAAGGAGAGAAACTTGTTCCCTCCATTCGTACTAGCATATGTGGTACTCCAGTTGTTGCCCGGGGACCAACACTTGAGGAACGACATTTGACTTTCTCAAAAATCTCCACTGGAAGCTAGAACCTTTGTGGATTCACGCATCAAAGGTATATAATTTTATACTTACTCTGTTTCATATTGACATATGCATGATGATCTAGGGATTAGATGTAAAGAATGAGATTCTTAAAATTCTGCAATAAGCATCTAAAATCCTCATGAAGTATATATTTTCATTTTATGATTTGTTTCTTTCTTCCTATTATATTACAGATATAAGTGTACTAACTTGAGTTTGAATTTGGAAAAGATCTTATTTAAATAACACTGCATGTGGAATACTTAACTGTTCAAGATTTATATCAATCAAGAATCTCAATCTTCATAATAAAAATTTGATTGATTATATGAGCTTTTTAAGGACGTGATCTGAATAAATATGCTTAACTTAAGTGATTTGAATCAAATATGCTTAATTTAAGTGATTTGAATCTGTAATACGGTGGGAGAATTGACTTTTTAAAATGTGTGGATAGCAAGAGTCACCACCAACTTTTATTTTATTAATTAGGAAAGGCTAAAAGAACATGAAAGACCTTTTTTTAAAGAGATTGAGTTCGCGGGGTAGGTTATACAAAGGGAAGTTATGAGCATCCTATGTATCCATGGTTATCCATGGGCTTTTAATTGCTTAGCTCACTTGTTTTTTTTTAATTGCTTGAAAAGTGTAGTGTGTGTTTAGAAAGACATTTTTGTAAAGAGCTTTAACTTTGCCGTGAAAGTATAGTCTTTTGAAATCGTTTTGAAAAAGAGGTGTGAAAAGCATTTTGAATTGTTTTGATTTGAGCAAGAAATTAGGAGTTACCTACCCAAAGCTCGTAAGGTCTTTCTTGTTCTTAAAGTCTTTCGTTTAAGGGAAAGAGACTATCCACACCATTAGTTAGTGGGAAGTCCTTTCGTTGGATGTAAGGGACATCAAAAAGTCATCGAATAGTCATAGGGACTATCCATACCATAAAGAGGGTAGGAAGTCCTATGCATTGGAGGTGAATAGTCATAAAGGCAATAAGTAAGGATACCTTAGCATTCGAAGGGACTATCATCATTTAATCGAGAAACGAGATCATTTATATCGTAGGCAACATCGAAGGGACCATGATCCTTAAATCGGAGGGACTATAATGATTTAACTCGAAGGCAACATTTGTTAAGGTATCCCTATGCTCGAGGGACTTGACTATTATTCGTCGAAAGGCAACATAAGAGATGATTACCCTAAAGGTAAGTGTGTGAGCAAAAGTGGTTGATTTATTTAATCCTGAAAATTAGGGTTATTATAGTTTGATTTTATCTTGACATACAATCCTATTATCATCTAACAGTTATATAGTGCAGAAAATAAAAGCAGAAAAAATAAAGTCCTACGCTATTACAAGGCTTCGGGGAGGGGGATTACATAACCAAAAGCGGGGAAGTGCGGAAAGTAAAAGCAGAAAAGTAAAGGCCCTAATTACTATTACATCAAAAAACCTTGCGACCTATACACCTTCTAGAATAAAAAAAACATAAAGTAAACACACATGCGACAATCATTGGAGTTTGAGATGAGAGAAGTCGAATCGGGAGAAATTAGAGTTGGAAAAATCAGGGTTAAGGAGATTAAATGAAAACCTAAATTAATTTAATTATTGGTTAAAACCTAATTAATTAAATTGGTTAAAAAACCTAATTAACTAGATTAACTATTTTTGCTAAAAAAAACCTAATTAATTAAATCGGTTAAAAAAACTAAAGGTTAAAACCTAGACGAATGCGAATGGACAACACCTACCTATTATACATTTTAGGTTTTTTATGATTTTAAAGAAATTAAATTAATTAACTTAAAATCCTAATTATTAAATTAATATTAAAAAGAAAATTAATTGGCTAATCTAAAATCCTAATCCTAATTTGTTTTATTGATTAATAATAAAAATAAAATATAAAAAAAGGTTAGTTGTTAAAGAAAGAGAAATAAGGATTAAAGGAAAGAAAAGAAACCAAGGGTTGGATCTGGTGCAGTCATCCCTTGAGGGTGCACCATGGGAAGTGTTTCCAGGCTTTCAGATCTGATCTTAGGGGAAATCCACTGGTCAACACTGAGGATACATCTTAGACGCGCGCAAGCTGAGAGTACCGGATCAGCAATCAAGAACTATCAAAGAAATAAATCAAAACAGAAGCAGGGAGCGAGAATCGATCCCACGCCCCTGCGCTCGATAATTGGACATGCCTTCCTTTCACTGCACCGTTTTGACTTTGTTGTCAATGGTACAAACGAGATAAAAATTAAATAAAACAAACGAAAATTTCCAAATTCAAATCGTTTTCGCGCCTGGGCCCTGCATCATCTTCTTCACTTGCTCAGAGTTTTAGCTACGGTTTTGCCAACTTTTAGCTACGACTTTCTTCGTAGCCACAACCTGCAAATTCCAAATTCACGATACAAGCACAATAAATCATAAAAAAAACCAGATCAACTGTAAGTGATGTCACGAGTCCAATGAGCCCATTGATTTGGCCTGCAATCGCTCGTATACAAAACCCCCATTTGAGAAGTACGGAACCCTAACAATGGCGAAATCTTATTCTTGCATCAAAACTCCAATGAAACCGTTCAAACATCATCAAAACATCAACACAAACCAGAATATATAGTCAAATTTAATTGAAATTGCAAGTATGTATGAACCTGAAAATAAAAAATAAAGAAAAGAAAGTTATGAAACCAGAGTTGTGATTCTGCAATTCAGAACGCCTTGCTTGCTTTTGAATGGCTGGGATGAATCAGAATACACCAAGGAACGTATTGGAATGCTTTGTGTGGCCTGAAACGATCCAAAACCTTGATTGCAAGTTCCTTTTGTTTCACGGTTTTTTAAGCTTCTGTTAGGGTTCTTTGTTGCAACTTTTCGTCCCCTTCTGCTCAGAGTTTGTTGTGCATATATAGTAGGAGTAATTAGGGCAACAAAACTGAGTTGAATCTTATTGAATCAAAGATTTGGAAATTGATTGAAAATTGATTTTCAATCTTTCTAAAATTGGTCTAATTTCAATCTCCTCTCGCCAATCTTGTTTAGCACGAATTTGACTTAAATCAAAGCCAATCTCCTCTCACTAATCTCTTCATATTTTTTCAAATATTTGACTTAAATTGTATTTTTAATGAATAAAAATTCAATTAAAAATAAAATAAAAATCAAATGGTCGTGGGTTTGGACTTGGAGCTTCTTGATGACTTGAGGGACAAGTTTGGATCACAAAAGATCAGGCTCATTTGCAAGAAAATCAATTTTGGTCCTTATTTGCTTCATGCACTCCTTCAAAAATTGGCCAACTTCATCAATGCATAACTCCTTCAATTTTTATGGTATGAAAGTGTTCTAGGACTTGTGGGAAAGACCAAGATGTCCTCTACAAACCACTTTGGAATCTTTTTTGCATTTGGAGATTTTATTTTGAAGATATGGCTTCTGAAAAAAAAAACTTTTTATGAACTTCTAGAAGGACCTGTAATGTTTTGGCCCATATCTCTCAAATGAAGCATTTCTCTGGTTTGGCCCAACATCAAAGTTGTAGAGAATTGAATTTTCTTGAGAATGAGCTTTGGTTGGATAATTTATGATGAACCATGTGAGAGTTATGACCGGTCAAAGTTCAGTTGAGTTTCTCCTAAAAAAAACCTAATTTAGAAACTTGGAGTTTTGATGACTTTGGAGCTTTTCTTGATGAATCATGGTCAACCCTTGATCAAATGATGAATATAACCTCAAAATGTTGATGTTGATAAAATATCAGGAGTTTTGACTGTGAGTTACCATAGTTGACTTTTAGGTCAAACTAGTCGACTGTTGATCATCTGAGAAATTGACTAGGCAATCTTGTGATTCAAGGCTTAAAACTTGGTATGAGGATTCTTTAAATCATATGAGATGCCATGAAGTCCACTGGAGGCCTTGATACATCCATTTCCCCTGATTGAAGTCTTGCTATTTAAGAGAGAGAGTAGACATGCTTGCTTCTTGCACTACTTTGAACAATTGGAGATCTCAGTGCTTGAGCCAAATTATTTTGAAATATGGTGGGCAAATTTTGGAGTATGACAAAATCAAATATGCTTAATTAAGTGATTTGAATCAACTAATAAATAAAATATGTACATAATTGATTATATTTAATATCAATAAAACTTTAGTGAATTATCTAGTTGCCTTCAAAAATTAATAAATTGAATTAATGAAAATACAAAAATAAAATAAAATAAAAAATATAATATTTCAAAGAAACTTTAATCAAATAAGAGAAAATGATTACTATTTACTTATAATTTATACTAAAATATTATATAATTTTATTTATAATTCACTCAAAATAGAGCATAGTTTTGTGAAATCTATTGATTATTGTTACACACAAAAATTATTCGGTTAGATGTATCCTTCAGGGAGATATCATATTAAAATATTGATGGGGATGTATGAAAAAATTAGTATTTTATTGTTAAGTATTGCTGCCCCAATTATCACCACACATACAAATAGGCATGGCAACGGGGCGGGTCGGGGACGGTTTTTACCTTCCCCAAATCCAAACCCAAATCCCCAATCAATCCCCGTTACCCGCCCCAAACCCAAACGGGGATGAGGAATTAAAACCCAAACCCGTCATTAACGGGTTCGGGTTGGGTTCGGGTATCCCCGCCCCCGCCACCATGTATTTCGTAAAATCAATTTTTTTAATAAAAATATTTACTTTTTCAAAAATCAAATTACCTTATAAATAACAAAATAAAACAATCTCAAAAAATTTCATACATATATTTCAAATATTTAAAATAATAAACACAAATCAAATTATTAAACATTAACCACATATTTAATAATATAACATTATAAAATATAAATAATAATGTATATATTGAAATAAACGGGGCGGGTTCGGGGACGGGTTCGGGGTGGGTACTAATGTCCCCATTACCCGACCCATCTCCATGTTTTCTAATCGGGGAAAACCCAAACCCGAACCCAAACTCAGTCAAAGCGGATTTTCCCCGTCAACTTCGGAACGGGTTCGGGTGGGTATCCATGGGTCTGGGTTTTATTGCCATGTCTACATACAAATCTTGTTGCCCCCAACATAAACTAGCCCCTGTGAGATGGGTCAATAATACATTTATGCAGATATCATATTTTATTTTTAGACATGAAAGCATGCAAGTTGATATTTTAAGCCAGATTTTTTAGTTGAACTCAAATATCCTTAGATATTTTTGTAAGTTGTTGTCACTATGATGTGATCCACGGAAAAGATAAAAATCTTAGGCGTAGTTTTATAAGAAATACAATTGTAACAATCTAAAATAAACGTTTTATAATAAATTGACTTATAGATGTATCACAACGTGAGATGTAAAAATATTTTGAATCTTATTTGCTTTGATTGAAAGAGTTCATAGATATACCACAACGTGGGATGTAAAAACATTTTGAATTTTATCTGCTTTGACTGGGAGAGTTCATAGATATAATACCACAGCGTGAGATGTAAAAATATTTTGAAGCTTATTTGCTTTGACTGGGAGAGCTCATAAATATAATACCACAATGTGAGATGTAAAAACATTTTGAATCTTATCTGCTTTGACCGAGAGAGTTCATAGATATAATACCACAACGTGAGATGTGAAAACATTTTGAATC